>NC_053431.1:50560968-50617335 GCF_007990345.1 Gossypium hirsutum | reverse complement strand
TGTGATGACTTCGATGACGGCCCGACCACGCAAAAAGAGACTTATCGGCTCAATCATCATACCAAATCGATGTCATTCACCATATTCACATATATCTCATCATAGTATTCGAGGCATTTCATAAATCATTTTATTTTCGTTACATCATAAACTAAACGGCCTTTACCATTCCACGATAAATCTTATGTACGTGACTTCAAGTATATTCGTCACATGGGTTCAAACTTACCAAGCTCAACTCCAATATAGACATAGCACCTATTAGCCATGAGCTCAAGATACTTACCCGATCCGCTGTCCGTGATCGACTCAATAGCGTCGCACACTTAGTGTCCATAATGATTCAAGAACATATTAAGTCCGCACACTCAGTGCTATATAATTAGCTCGCACACCTAGTGCTACATAATCAATCTCGCACACTTAGTGCTACATAGTCAAACTCGCACACTTAGTGCTACATAATCAAACTCGCACACTTAGTGCTACATAGTCAATTCGCACACTTAGTGCTGCACAATTTAAACCCGCACACGTAGCGCCAATCTCATGGTCATAATTGTTTATACCGCACATTTAGTGCCGAGATCAACAACTCAAACATCTCACCTCTTTTCTTTTCATTCAACACTTTCATCATCACATACGTACATGCATATATATATATTATTCATTCCATTCAGCATCATTACATAACGTTATGACCATTTGAATTAATACCAACTAGATGCTTAATGACTTACTTTATGTTGGGTAAAATAATTCCGAGTCGGCTACTCGATGACCTTCGATTTCCCCTTGTTGGACGCCTCTCCTTTAGGTTCTTGAGCTTAAATAATACAAATAAGAGTATTCAATATTTAACCCAATACATGAATTTATTTATCATTCGGCAATCAATATCATTAAATTTTCAACCAAAATGTCATTATATGACACATATACACATATCCATATACTTAAGCTCAATAATTATAATGTAATATCATGTACCCACTTTAAGTATATTGCCGAATATACTTAATCATACATACACCTAACCAAACAATTTCCTAAATCTTTATATCATTTATACACTAAGCCGAATACTCTCACCAAGTTCACCTATATTCTTCAACAATTCCTTCATTGATCAAACACATATTCGGCTAAAGAAATGGCAATTTTAGCAACCTTCGATTTAGTACTTAACTTTTACCACATATCAAATAACTCATTTCCTTACTCATGTGACACGTATATTCGGTCATGCATACACACATAAAATCAATTTGGAGACTCTATCAATCCAACATACATTCGGCACCTTCATCCACCATTCTACCAAGCATGTAATATTCAAACACAACCAAACTCACATTCGGCCCTAGCTCATAACAAGGTAGCCGATTCTTTTTATAGTTCAAACACTCCTCTATCATCATTCACCTAACTTTAACATGAACAACAAAACTCACCATTTCTCATCCAAATAACATGAACACAACCATTTCTGAACACTTTCTCATGACCGATTGCTCATGTTACCACAAGATTCAAGATTTGAACATGGGCTATTTAGAACTCAAGTCAATTACTAAACATGCATGCATCTCAAGGACAACATCAACATACCTTAGTCTAGCAAACCACCATAGCTGATTTTCTCAAGCTTTTCCCCTTCCTTTCTTTCCTCTATTCGGCCAAGGATGTTCAAGAATGAACACTTTTTTTTTGTTTGTTTTCTTTCTTCAATTCACGGCAACAAGGGGGTATGGATGAGACCATATTATTTTTTTTTCATCACCCTTCCTTTCATTATTTAATCACCATGCTCATTATTTTATTTTTCTTAACATACATCACTAGCATAACATGTTGGAGACATGTTTCCACCCATAGCATGGCCGGCCACTATGCTTTAGTTTGGCTAATTTGACATGCCAGGACAACACTTTCCCACTTTAATACTATTTGGTCCTTACTTATTTACCTATCATAATTTTCCAAGTCTTTCAACTAGATCCTTTCAAGCAAAATTCACATTCCTAATATAAAATTAAAACATCAAATTTTTGTACAAGTACTATCACACATATAAGATATGCAAATAAAATTTTAACTAAATTTTATGACTCGGTTTTGTGGTCCCGAAACCACATTCCGACTAGGGTCGAATTAGGGCTGTCACAACTCTCCCCCACTTAAGAAATTTTCGTCCCCGAAAATCTTACCGGTAAATAGGTTTGGGTATCGTTCTTTCACCGAGCTCTCAGTTTCCCAAGTAGCTTCCTCGATCCCGTGTTTGAGCCATAACACCTTCACTAACGGAACCCTTTTGTTTCGCAACTCCTTCACTTCACGAGCTAGGATACGCATCGGTTCTTCTTCATAACTCATATCGGCTTGAATTTCAACCTCTGATGGGCTAATTATGTGCGATGGATCAGATCGATAGCGTCGAAGCATTGAAACATGAAAGACGTCGTGAATCTTTTCAAGCTCAGAGGGCAAAATTAATCGGTATGCAACTGGTCCAACTCGTTCGGAGACTTCGTACGGGCCGATGAATCTCGGACTCAATTTGCCCTTACGACCAAATCTAAGCACCTTCTTCCAGGGTGAAACTTTGAGAAATACTTTATCTCCAACCTGATATTCAATGTCTTTTCTTTTCAAATCCGCATACGACTTTTGACGATCCGAAGCGGCTTTCAAACTTTCGCGAATTACTCGAACTTTCTGCTCGGCATCCTTAATCAAATCAACCCCAAAGATTTTACTTTCACTAAGTTCAGTCCAAAATAATGGGGTACGGCACTTGCGACCGTATAAAGCCTCGTAAGGTGCCATCTTAATGCTTGATTGAAAGCTATTGTTATAAGCAAATTCAATCAAAGGCAAATATCTTTCCCATGAACCACAGAACTCTAAGACGCAACATCTCAACATATCCTCGAGTATCTGAATTATCCGCTCGGATTGACCATCGGTTTAGGGGTGAAAAGCGGTGCTAAAATGCAGCTTGGTACCCAAAGCTTCTTGCAATTTCTTCCAAAATCGCGATGTAAATCTTGGGTCTCTATCTGACACAATAGAAATAGGTACTCCATGTAATCTCACAATCTGAGAAACGTACAATTCAGCTAGTTTATCCAATGAAAAATCCGTACGCACGGGGATAAAGTGAGCCGACTTAGTCAGTCGATCGACAACAACCCAAATGGCATCCTTCTTACTTGCTGACAATGGTAGCCCGGACACAAAGTCCATTGTGACTCGATCCCATTTCCACTCGGGTATCATGATCGGCTGAAGTAATCCTGAAGGCACTTGATGTTCTGCTTTCACTTGTTGACATATTAAGCATCTCGAAACAAAGTCAGAGATGTCTCGTTTCATACCATGCCACCAAAACTGACGTTTCAGATCGTTGTACATTTTAGTACTACCCGGGTGGATAGACATTCGGCCACTATAAGCCTCATTCAAAATCATCGAAATAAGTTCCGAATTCCTTGGAACACACAAACGACTTCTAAACCTCAAACAATCATCATCATCCATTCGAAACTCCGATTCCTTGTTCAGAACACACTCAGCCCGTTTTGCAACCAATTCATCATTAACTTTCTGGGCTTCACGAATTTGATGAATCAACAATGGTTTGGCTTTTAATTCAGCTACTAACACATTGTCGGGTAGAACAGACAAGTGCACATTCATCGCTCGTAAAGCAAACAGCGATTTCCGGCTTAAGGCGTCCGCAACCACATTAGCCTTTCCCGGGTGGTAATCAATGACAAGTTCGTAATCTTTCAACAATTCAAGCCAACGTCTTTGTCGCAGATTCAAGTCTCACTGAGTCATCAAATATTTGAGACTTTTGTGATCCAAAAATACATGGCACTTCTCACCAAATAAATAATGTCGCCATATTTTTAAAGCAAATACGATGGCAGCTAGTTCGAGGTCGTGGGTCGGATAATTTCTCTCGTGTGGCTTCAATTGTCTCGACGCATAGGCCACAACTCGACCTTCTTGCATCAACACGCAACCCAACCCAAGTAGGGATGCGTCACTATAAATGACAAACTCTTTGCCTGATTCGGGTTGCACTAAAATTGGTGCTTCAGTCAAATGAGTTTTCAGTTGATCGAAACTTTTCTGACATTTCTCCGTCCATTTGAACTTAACATCCTTTTGAAGTAGCTTCGTCATTGGTGTGGCTATCATCGAGAAACCTTTGACAAATCGTCGGTAATAACCGGCGAGCCCTAGGAAGCTCCGAACTTCGGTAACATTTCTCGGAGGCTTCCAGTTAAGTATGGCTGAAATTTTGCTCGGGTCAACTCGAATACCCGATGTGGATACCACATGACCCAAGAAGCTAACCTCTCTTAACCAGAACTCACACTTACTAAACTTAGCATATAACTGCTTATCCCGCAAAATTTGCAACACTAGCCTCAGATGCTCAGTATGTTCGGTCTCATCTCTTGAATAGACCAAGATGTCATCAATGAACACAACTACGAACCGATCCAAATGTGGTCTGAAGATCCGATTCATCAAATCCATAAATACCGCAGGGGCATTAGTGAGCCCAAACGGCATCACTAAGAATTCGTAGTGACCATATCTCGTTCTGAAGGCAGTTTTGGGTATGTCCGAATCTCGAATTCGCAACTGATAATAGCCCGATCTCAAATCTATTTTCGAGAACACTGTGGCTCCCTTCAGTTGGTCGAACAAATCATCGATGCGCGGCAACGGATATTTGTTCTTTATCGTCACTTTATTCAGTTGACGATAGTCAACGCACAACCTCATGGTTCCGTCCTTCTTTTTCACAAACAATACTGGTGCACCCCAAGGTGAGAAACTTGGTCGAGCGAAACCTCTATCTGTCAATTCTTGCAACTGAGCTTTCAACTCTTTTAACTCGGTTAGTGCCATACGATACAGAGCTATCGAAATTGGCGCAGTTCCAGGTACAAGCTCAATACCAAACTCTATCTCCCGAACAGGTGGCAAACCCGGCAATTCTTCAGGAAAAACATTCGGGTATTCACAAACCACCGGCACAAATTCGGGTTTCTTTTCTAACTCTTTGTCATCAAGTACATACGCAAGGTATGCTTCGCACCCTTTTCTCACATATTTCTGGGCCAACATTGCTGATATTACAGCTGGCAACCCCCTTAAGTCCGTAGACTCAACTCGGATTACCTCGTTATTTGCGCACCTCAAATCAATAGTCTTGCTTTTGCAATTTACAACCGCATCATGCGCGGTCAGCCAATCCAAACCAAGAATAACATCAAATTCATCAAACGGGAAAAGCATCAAGTCCGCCGGAAAACAAGAACCTCGAATTACCAGGGGACATCTTTTACACACTTTGTCGACAAGCACGTAACGACCCAAGGGATTTGACACTCGAATTACGAACTCAGTAGACTCAACAGGTAGAGTCTTACTGGATGCTAAGGTTTCACATACATATGAATGAGTAGAGCCAGGGTCAATCAATGCAATCACATTAGTATCAAAGAGAGTGAAGGTACCAGTGATGACGTCAGGGGAGGATGCCTCCTCTCGTGCGCGGATGGCATATGCTCTAGCAGGAGTGCGGCTCTCGGCTCGAACAGCCGTATCAGAGGCCCCTCTCTGACTACCACCCCTACCTCCTAAAATTCTCGGTGGTCTACCTCTAGTTGTCACTCCACTAGGTCTTGCACCTTGAATCTTATTCTTCTCATCAAGCTCCGTGCAATCTCTAATGAAGTGGTCCTTCGAACCGCATCCGTAACAGGCCCTGTTAATAGACTTACCCCAACATTCACCTATGTGTCGTCTTCCACATTGGGGACATTCAGGTTTCTCTAGACGATTATTGCCCACACTAGCTACCGAAGTAGCTCGGGAGTCCGTCGATGGTCTTGCTCTGATGGAAATTCCCGCAGTCGTCCTCGACTTATTAGTGTCCTCCCTGAACTTCTTTACGGCTGAGAACGGGGCTTTACCTGTCGATCTTTTACGGTAGTCTCTAGCTTCAAATTCAGCCTTCTTCTTCTCCTTTCCAAGTTCTTCCGCCTTGCAGGCTCGTTCGACTAGTGTTACGAATTCTTTTATTTCCAAAATACCCATTAGCAGCTTTAAATCCTCATTCAATCCTTCTTCGAATCTTTTGCACATAGCAACCTCATCAGCTACACACTCCCGGGCATACCTACTGAGTCTTACGAATTCATGTTCGTATTCAGATACTGTCATACGGCCTTGCTTGAGTTCCAAGAATTCCTTACGCTTTTGATCAATGAACCGTTGACTAATATATTTCTTTCGAAATTCCGTCTGAAAGAAGTCCCAAGTTACTCGTTCGTTTGGGACTATGGAAATCAGGGTCCTCCACCAATAGTAGGCTGAGTCCCGCAACAAGGATATAGCACACTTTAGACATTCATCGGGTGTGCATGACAGTTCATCAAACACCCGAATGGTGTTATCAAGCCAGAACTCTGCCCTTTCAGCATCATCAGTAACTATGGCCCTGAACTCCTCAGCCCCGCGCTTCCTAATCAAGTCTACAGGTGGCTTACTCAGCCTCACAGGATCAGTAACTGATGGCATTACTGGCTCCGGGGGTGGATTATTCAAATTCGGGAATTGTTGGACAGCCGAATTGGTTCGGGCATACTGCGCGACCCATTCATTCATCATGGTAAAGAAGGCTTGTTTAGCCCCCTCACCTTGATTATTCGTAGATGACTGAGGTTCAACAGGCGGCGTCCCTTGTGCAGGAGCAGCCGCTACGCTCTCAACGTCATCCGCTAAGGTTCCTTCTACACCGGGGTCCATTTACTAATCAAAACAAAAACATTTTAACCGTCAGAAGTCATCACACATTTAAACATTAACATTAAGGCATGTATAGCTAGACTCATACGCGCTATGGTAGTCCTAGAACCGACTAAACCATAGCTCTGATACCAATCAAGTGTAACACCCCGAACCCGAGACCGTCGCCGGAGTCGAACACGAGGTGTTAACAGACTTTAAACCACTTATTAAAATTTTTCTAGACAAGCTGTCAATCTGCGTACTAGTCGCTTTAAAAATCATATCTTGAGCTCTGGAATTCAAAATCCAGTTTCGTGAATTTTTGCCGAAAATAGACTCATATTCCCATCTACATATTTTTTTCTAGAATTTTTGGTCGGGCCAATTAGTACAGTTTATTAGTCAAAGTCTCCCATGTTACTGGGGTCGACTACGCTGACCTTTGCGCATTACGACCTGGATATCTCCCTGTACAGAGATTCAATACTGATGCCGTTTGTTTCTATAGAAACTAGACTCAGAGAGGAATCTATACATATATGTTATGACTCCTAATTATTTCTGGTTAATTGATAATGAATTTCCAAAGTCGGAGCAGGGAATCCAGAAACCGTTCTGGCCCTGTCCCACGAGAACCTGATCATCTCTTAACAAACTGTCCATATGATCTTTTCGTTACTTCTATATGAAAATAGACTCATCGAACTTCGATTACATAATTTATTCATCAATTAATTCCACTCCTACTATTTTTAGTGATTTTTCAATCTCATGTCACTGCTGCTGCCAGCATCTGTTACGAAAGCAACTATGCCCACTTCGTGTTTACTCCTTGATCTAACTAATAATTCATCATGCATATCACAAATTATGATCATGACTAACCATGCCAAAGGCTAATCATTGTCAAACTTCCCCCTACTACACTATTGCCATATCATGAATTTTAACACCAAAATAATCAACCATGACGTATGGCATAAAAAGGTCGAATTATCAAGATTTGCGACCTAACGTATGAATCCAAACCCAACCGAACATTTATGCCATTTTCGCATGGCTAAAAGATTACATATCAAAGTTCAAACACAACATAATAGCCTATACATGCCGAAATGTTCTCCTAAGCCAACTAAGAAGAAAGTACCAAAACTTGCTAT
Organism: Gossypium hirsutum; assembly: GCF_007990345.1. Taxonomy (NCBI): domain Eukaryota; kingdom Viridiplantae; phylum Streptophyta; class Magnoliopsida; order Malvales; family Malvaceae; genus Gossypium; species Gossypium hirsutum. The sequence continues at coordinate 50,609,350 of NC_053431.1, read as the reverse complement.
CCGGTGTGATGACTTCGATGACAGCCCGACCACGCAAAAAGAGACGAGTCCAAGAAACCTAGTATGGGTGACAAGGAAACACCGAGTGAGTTTATAACTCAGTAAGTCATAAGCAATACACTACCATCCATTAATAACATTATCACAAGAGGAAACAAAATGGAACGAGGCTAGTTACTCCATCCATACCGAACCATACCATAGTTCCTCCGACCTATCGGTTCAATCATCATACCAAATCATGCATTCACATTCCATATACTCATCAATAGGATATTCGAGGCATTTTCATAAATCATTTTATTTTCGTTACAATCATACAACTAAACGGCCTTTCACCCATTCCACGATAAATCTTATGTACGTGACTTCAAGTATATTCGTCACATGGGTTCAAACTTACCAAGCTCAACTCCAAATATAGACATAGCACCTATTAGCCATGAGCTCAAGATACTTACCCGATCCGCTGTCCGTGATCGACTCAATAGCGTCGCACACTTAGTGTCCATAATGATTCAAGAACATATTAAGTCCGCACACTCAGTGCTATATAATCAGCTCGCACACCTAGTGCTACATAATCAATCTCGCACACTTAGTGCTACATAGTCAAACTCGCACACTTAGTGCTACATAATCAAACTCGCACACTTAGTGCTACATAGTCAATTCGCACACTTAGTGCTGCACAATTTAAACCCGCACACGTAGCGCCAATCTCATGGTCATAATTGTTTATACCCGCACATTTAGTGCCGAGATCAACAACTCAAAACATCTCACCTCTTTTCTTTTCATTCAACACTTTCATCATCACATACGTACATGCATATATATATATTTATTCATTCCATTCAGCATCATTACATAAACGTTATGACCATTTGAATTAATACCAACTAGATGCTTAATGACTTACTTTATGTTGGGTAAATAATTCCGAGTCGGCTACTCGATGACCTTCGATTTCCCCTTGTTGGACGCCTCTCCTTTAGGTTCTTGAGCTTAAATAATACAAATAAGAGTATTCAATATTTAACCCAATAACATGAATTTATTTATCACATTCGGCAATCACATATCATTAAATTTTCAAACCAAAATGTCATTATATGACCACATATACACATATCCATATACTTAAGCTCAATAATTATAATGTAATATCATGTACCCACTTTAAGTATATTGCCGAATATACTTAATCATACATACACCTAACCAAAACAATTTCCTAAAATCTTTATATCATTTATACACTAAGCCGAATACTCTCACCAAGTTCACCTATATTCTTCAACAATTCCTTCATTGATCAAACACATATTCGGCTAAAGAAATGGCAATTTTAGCAACCTTCGATTTAGTACTTAACTTTTACCACATATCAAATAACTCATTTCCTTACTCATGTGACCACGTATATTCGGTCATGCATACACACATAAAATCAATTTGGAGACTCTATCAATCCAACATACATTCGGCACCTTCATCCACCATTCTACCAAGCATGTAATATTCAAACACAACCAAACTCACATTCGGCCCTAGCTCATAACAAGGTAGCCGATTCTTTTTATAGTTCAAACACTCCTCTATCATCATTCACCTAACTTTAACATGAAACAACAAAACTCACCATTTCTCATCCAAATAACATGAACAACAACCATTTCTTGAACACTTTCTCATGACCGATTGCTCATGTTACCAACAAGATTCAAGATTTGAACATGGGCTATTTAGAACTCAAGTCAATTACTAAAACATGCATGCATCTCAAGGACAACATCAAACATACCTTAGTCTAGCAAACCACCATAGCCGATTTTCTCAAGCTTTTCCCCTTCCTTTCTTTCCTCTATTCGGCCAAGGATGTTCAAGAATGAACACTTTTTTTTTGTTTGTTTTCTTTCTTCAATTCACGGCAACAAGGGGGTATGGATGAGACCATATTATTTTTTTTCATCACCCTTCCTTTCATTATTTAATCACCATGCTCATTATTTTATTTTTCTTAACATACATCACTAGCATAACATGTTGGAGACATGTTTCCACCCATAACATGGCCGGCCACTATGCTTTAGTTTGGCTAATTTGACATGCAAGGACAACACTTTCCCACTTTAATACTATTTGGTCCTTACTTATTTACCTATCATAATTTTCCAAGTCTTTCAACTAGATCCTTTCAAGCAAAATTCACATTCCTAATATAAAATTAAAACATCAAATTTTTGTACAAGTACTATCACACATATAAGATATGCAAATAAAATTTTAACTAAATTTTATGACTCGGTTTTGTGGTCCCGAAACCACATTCCGACTAGGGTCGAATTAGGGCTGTCACAGGGGTACCCTACAATTGTAAGTCAAGCCCGAACATAGCCAAAGCACACGGGCATGTGGCTAGCCGTGTGGCCCAAGTCAGGTTTCACCATGGCCAAGGCACACGGGCATGTCTTGTAGCCATGTGAGCAAGTCAGTAGCTATGCCCTGTTTTGCCATGGTTTTTATGTCTAAGACCTTGTGAGGCACACGGCCTGTTCACACGGGCGTGTGACCTTTTAAAAGTTAAAAGTTTTTATAAGTTTTGAAACTTTCATATGTTATCAAATTGATCCTGAAAGCATGTTTTAAACTTCGTACAATCGTTTTAAGTTCACGTTGAATACGAATGATCTTTGTTTATTGAAATGGAAGGATATTTTATTTTTAATGGTTTTGATCTGTGTTATGAGTCCGGTAATGCCTCTTAACCTATTCTGGTGACGGTATGAGTTAGGGGTGTTACAAAGGGCAACCCAAATCATCTATATAACTGACCTAATCAGCTAATTATAGCTAATTTTCACACTCGCAAAACAACCCTCGAACTTCTCCTAAATGCCAGTGAATCCCATCCATGTTTCATGCCTTTTACTTTTTGCCCCAAGCTAAAAATGACAAGTTTAAATCACTCAAACTTACTCAATGCATGGTCAGCCAAGGGAGAGGGAGTGGCTGATAATTCTTTGCTATTTTTAGGAGCCATTACCACCTATAAATACCCCTCTCCCCTTCCTCATTTGACATAACATACAACTCACATCCCACACATTATTTGTGACAGTCTTAATTCAACCCTAGTCGGAATGTGGTTTCAAGGCCACAAGACCGAGTCCCAAAATTTATTTAAAAATTTGGTTGCATATCCTCTATGTGTATTAGTGCATGTGTGAAAATTTGATGTTTTAATTTAGACTTATGAATGTGAATTTCATGTGATTGACTTAGTTGAGAACTTAAGAAAATATGATAGGGGATATGTAAGGACCAAATAATAACAAAGTGAGGAAACTTGGGTTTGCATGTCAAATTGCCCAAAAACCCAAGTAGTGGCCGGCCAAGCCATGATGCCCATCCACTAGGTTGAATTTTAATGCAATTCTTTTATTAGTTAGCAATTAAAATAAATTAAAGAAAGGAATTAAAAAGAAAAGATGAATAAAAGAAGGAAGGAAGAGGGAGTATTCATCTTCTTTCTTTTCTTGCAATTGCCGTGAGTTAGGAGAAGGAAAGAAGAAATGCTCTAGACATTCGGCCAACTCAAAAGGGGTTGATTAAGGTAGGATTTATGTTACTTTTACTAAATTCTTGTGAAAATCTAGTTAGTAGCCAATGTCTTATTACAACCCATATGTTAATTTTCTACCTAAAAGGGTACTTAGATGGCATATGGTTAGGAAGAGGTAACTGCTAAGTGTATGGTGCTTTTGATGTTGTGAATGGAAGTAGTGGAAAAGTAGAAGAAAATTTATGTAGAAATGTGGTATATGTGGATTTATAGGATGTTACAAATAGATGTGAAGCCATGCTAGATTAGGAAAAATTCGGTCAAGTGTTCATGAGATGAAATTTTGTGTTTAGGTGAATTAAAGATGATAGTATAGTTGATATCATATATATATGTATGCATATTCGGCCATCAAATTAAGAGCATAGGTGATGTTGAGTCTAAGCTTTGCACATTCGGCCATATATATATGCATGTGTGATTGGATTATTGATAGTAGGGTGATAGCATATGGTTATTAGCCGAATAGCTCAAAAACATATGGTAGGAAGATAAGAATTAGTCATGTATCTCCTATGATATGAAATCATTAATATTTTGATATAAATATTTAGCAAGACGGTTAAACTAGTTAATTTATTGATTAAGCTCAAGAAGTTAAAGAAGGAGAATCAAGCAAAGGCAAAGGAAAGAACATCGAGTAGCCGAGTTGGAACCATTTTACCCAACACAAGGTAAGTTATTAAGCGTATATTTTGTATTGATTTAAGTAATCATAATACTTATGTACTTATGCCGAATGAGATGATATATAAATGCATGTAGTGACAAAATTATCGATTGTAAAAAAAAAAAGAAGTGGGATGTATTGAGTTGTTGATTTCGGCACTAAGTGTGCGGGTATAAACATTTACGATAATGAGATTGGTACTAAGTGTGCGAGTTTAATTGTATAGCACTAAGTGTGCGAGTTTGACTATTAAGCACTAAGTGTGCGGACTCACTATATATTTTCGAATAATTATTAACGTTAAGTGTGTGACTTTATCGAGTAAATCATGGACAGCGGAAGGACTAGATATTTTGAGTTCATAAGGAATAGACGTTATGTTTATATTTGGAACTGAGCTTGGTAAGTCTTGAACCTATGTGGTGATTATATTTGAAGTTAGGAACATAAGATTATTGTGGAATAGATGAAATGCTATTATTAGTATAATCTAAACGAAAATAAAATGATGTGAGGAAATGCATCAAATATCATATCGAATATCATACGAGATGTCAATGGAGGCTTGGCTAGTTGAGAGCATGTAATGATAAATGTGCGTGAGATTATAGCATAGTCGGTATGGATGGAGTACCTAATCTTGCATTATTTGTTTTCTTTTATGATATTTTATAAATGGACAGCAGTGTAATGCTTATGACTTACTGAGTTATATACTCATTCGGTGTGTTTATTTGTCACTTATTTAGGTTCCTTTGATCCATTTTTGTGTGCTCGGGACCATCGTCGAAGTCATCACACCAGCTTGCAACTTTTTGGTATCTTCTTCTTAGTTGGTCTAAGAGAACATTTCGGCATGTATAGGCTATTATGTTTTGTTTGAACTTTGGTATGTATACTTTTAGCCATGCGAAAATGGCATAATTGTTAAGTTGGATTTGGTCTTATGGTACTTAGTTATAAGCAATAGTTAAAGTTTATTTGATTATTATGCCGTTTGTCATGGCTAATCATTTCCGGTGTTACACTCACGATATGGTTATTGAGTAGTAAGGAAATGCTTGGTAATGATTAGCCCTTGGTATGGCTAGTCATGATCGTACTTGGTGATATGTTTGTTAAATTACTCTAATAGGTAAAATTTACTCTAATAATAGATGCAGACAGCAGTAGTGATGTGAAATTGAAAAATCACTAAAAATAGTTGAAATGGAATTAAATAATGAATAAATTATGGAATCGAAGCTTGATGAGTCTATTTTCACATGGAAGAAGTAAAACAAGAATATGAGATATATTGTATGAGATATTTAAAATCTCGTGAAATAGGGTCAGAACGATTTCTGGATCCCCTGTTTCGAATTTGGAAATTCACCATAATTTCTAAAAAGATAATTAGAAGTCATACCTTATATGTAAAGATTCTTTATTGAGTCTAGTTTTATTAGGGACAAATAGCATAGTCATTGAATCTCTGTACAGGGAGATATCTGGTTCGTAATACACAGAGGTCAGAGTAGTCGAACCCTGAAATAGGGCAGACTTTAACTAATAAAATGTACTAATTGGACTGACCAAAAATTGTGGAAAACTTTTAGTAGATATATATATGAGTCTAGTTTCAGGAAAAATTTTCAAAATTAAATTTCGAGTTTCAGAACTCAAGATACAAATTTTTAAGTGACTATAACGCAGATTGACAGTTTGTCTGGGAGTTTCAAAATAAATTGTTTGAGCTGTATAAGTGATGAATTAAGCCATATTACACCTCGTGTTTGATCCCGGTGACGGCCACGGTTTCGGGGTGTTACATTTTATTGGTATCAGAGCTATGGTTTACTCGGTTCTAGGACTACCATAGCGCGTATGAGTCTAGCTATACATGCCTTAATGTTAGTGTTTAATAGTGTGATGACTTCTGACGGCTAAAATTTTTGTTTTGATTAGTAAATGGATCCCGGCTTAGAGAGAACCTTAGTGGATGACGTTGAAAGTGTAGCGGCTGCTCCTGTGCAAGGGACACCGCCTGTTGAACCTCAGTCATTTGCGAATAATCAAAATGAGGGGGCAAAACAAGCCTTCTTTACTATGATGAACGAGTGGGTCGCACAATATGCCCGCACTAATTCGGCTGCCCAACCATTCCCGAATTTAAATAATCCACCCCAGGAGCCTATAATGCCATCGACTACTGATCCTGTAAGGCCAAGTAAACCACCTGTAGACTTGATTAGGAAGTACGGGGCCGAGGAATTCAGAGCCGTAGTTACTGATGATGCTGAAAGGGCCGCGTTCTGGCTTGATAACACCATCCGAGTTTTTGATGAACTGTCCTGCACACCTGATGAGTGTTTAAAGTGTGCTATATCTTTGTTGCGAGACTCAGCCTACTATTGGTGGAGGACCTTGATTTCCATAGTCTCGAAGGAACGAGTTACTTGGGATTTCTTAAAAAAAAAAATTTTAAAAAAAATATATTAGCCAACGGTTCATCGATCAAAAGCGTAAGGAATTCTTGGAACTTAAGCAAGGCCGCATGACAGTATCTGAATACGAACGTGAGTTCATAAGACTAAGTCGATATGCTCGGGAGTGTGTAGCCGATGAAATTGCTATGTGCAAAAGATTTGAGGAAGGATTGAATGAAGATTTAAAGCTACTAGTGGGTATTTTAGAGATAAAAGAATTTGTAACACTAGTTGAACGAGCTTGCAAGGCGGAAGAACTTGGAAAGGAGAAAAAGAAGGCAGAATCTGAAGCTAGAGACTTTCGTAAAAGATCAATGAGTAGAACTCCGTTCTTAGCTATAAAGAAGTTCAGGGAGGACACTCACAAACCGAAGACGACTGCGGGAATTTTTATTAGGACACAACCATTAACAGACTCACGAGCTACTTCAGTTGCTAGTGTGGGTAACAATCGCCAAGAAAAACCTGAATGTCCACAATGTGGAAGACGACACATAGGTGAATGTTGGGGTAAGTCCACTAACAGGGCCTGTTACAGATGCGGTTCGCAGGATCACTTCATTAGAGATTGCACGGAATTCGATGAGAGAAACAAGATGCAAGGTGCAAGACCTAGTGGAACAACGGCTAGGGGTAGACCAGCGAGAATTTCAGGAGGCAGGGGTGGTGGTCAGAGAGGGACTTTATATACGGCTGTTCGATCTGAGACCCATACTCCTGCTAGGGCATATGCCATCCGTGCACGAGAGGAAGCATCCTCCCATGATGTTATCACTGGTACTTTCACTCTTTTTGATACTAATGTAATTGCATTAATCGACCCTGGCTCTACTCATTCTTATGTATGTGAGACTTTAGCATCCAGTAAGACTCTGTCTATTGAGTCTACTGAGTTCGTAATTCGAGTGTCAAATCCCTTGGGTCAATATGCGCTTGTTGACAAAGTGTGTAAGAGATGCCCTCTAATGATCTGAAAATCCTATTTTCTGGCTGATTTGATGCTTTTACCATTTGATGAATTTGATGTTATTCTTGGTATGGACTGGTTGACCGTATATGACGCAGTGGTGAGTTGCAAAAGAAAAACCATTGATTTAAGGGGTGCAAATAATGAGATAGTCCGAGTTGAGTCTACTGATTTAAGGGGAGTGCCAGCAACAATATCCTCGATGATCGCTCGGAGATATATGAGGAAGGGGTGTGAAACATATCTTGCGTATGTATTTGATAGCAAAGAGACGGAAAGGAAACTCGGATCGGTATCGGTGGTTTGCGAGTATTCAGATGTTTTTCCTGAGGAGTTACCGGGGTTGCCACCTGTTCGAGAGGTAGAATTTGGCATCAAACTTGTACCTGGTACCATGCCAATCTCGATAACCCCGTATCATATGGCATTAACGGAATTAAAGGAATTGAAAATTCAGTTGCAAGAATTGATGGATAGAGGTTTTGCTCGACCGAGTTTTTCACCATGGGCTGCACCAGTATTGTTTGTGAAAAAGAAGGATGGAACCATGAGGTTGTGCATCGACTATCGTCAGTTGAATAAAGTAACAATAAAGAATAAATATCCGTTACCGCGTATTGATGATTTGTTTGATCAATTGAAGGGAGCCTCAGTGTTTTCAAAGATAGATTTGAGGTCGGGTTATTATCAGTTGAGAGCTAGAGACTCAGACATACCCAAAACTGCTTTTAGAACGAGATATGGTCACTACGAATTCTTAGTGATGCCGTTTGGGCTTACTAATACCCCTGCGATATTCATGGATTTAATGAATTGAATTTTCAGACAATACTTGGATCAGTTTGTGGTTATGTTTATTGATGATATTTTAATTTATTCCCAAGATGAAGCTGAACATGCCGAGCATTTGAGATTAGTATTACAGATTTTACGAGACAAGCAGTTGTACGCGAAATTCAGTAAATACGAATTTTGGTTGAGAGAGGTTAGCTTTTTTGGGGCACGTCGTATCCGCATCGGGAATTAGAGTTGATCCGAACAAAATTTCGGCCATACTCGATTGGAAACCTCCGAGGAATGTTACTGAAGTTAGGAGCTTTTTGGGACTTGCCGGATACTACCGACGGTTTGTAAAAGGTTTTTCGATGATAGCTGCACCGTTGACGAAACTACTTCAAAAAGATGTTGAGTTTGAATGGTCAGGAAGCTGTCAGGAAAGTTTCAATCGACTAAAAACCTGTTTAACTGAAGCTCCAGTTCTAGTACAGCCGGAGTCCAGTAAAGAGTTTCTCATTTATAGTGATGCATCCTTGCTTGGGCTAGGGTGTGTGTTGATGCAAGAAGGTCGAGTTGTGGCTTACGCGTCGAGACAATTAAAGCCGCATGAGAGAAACTATCTGACCCATGATCTTGAATTAGCGGCCATAGTGTTCGCCTTGAAAATATGGCGACATTACTTGTTTGGAGAAAGGTGTCATATTTACTCGGACCACAAAAGTCTTAAATATTTGATGACTCAAAGAGATCTGAATCTGCGACAAAGAAGCTGGCTTGAATTGTTGAAAGATTATGAACTTATCATTGATTATCACCCGGGCAAAGCTAACGTGGTTGCCGATGCTTTAAGTTGTAAAGCGTTATTTGCTTTGAGAGCGATGAATGTTCACCTGTCCGTCTCACCCGAAAATGTGCTAGTAGCTGAACTAAAGGCCAAACCATTATGGATTCGTCAAATATTTGAATCCCAGAAAGTCGACGATGAATTGGTTGCTAAACGAGCTGAATGTGCTTCGAATGAGGAATCGGAGTTTCGGATTGACGACAATGATTGCTCTACATTCAAAGGTCGATTATGTGTTCCAAGAAATTCGGAACTTATTTCAATGATTTTGAATGAGGCTCATAATAGCCGAATGTCTATCCACCCGGGTAGCACAAAAATGTACAATGATTTGAAACGTCAGTTTTGGTGGTCTGGTATGAAACGAGACATCTCTGACTTTTTGTCGAAGTGTTTGATATGTCAACAAGTGAAAGCAGAACATCAAGTGCCTTCAGGATTACTTCAGCCAATCATGATACCCGAATGGAAATGGGATCGAGTAACAATGGATTTTGTATCTGGTTTACCATTGACACAAAATAAGAAAGACTCGGTCTAGGTTATCGTTGATAGATTGACAAAGACTGCTCATTTTATCCCTGTCCGTACAGATTTTTCGCTTGATAAATTGGCAGAATTGTATGTCTCTGAGATTGTAAGATTACACGGGGTACCTATTTCTATTGTGTCGGATAGAGATTCGAGATTCACCTCGCGATTTTGGAAGAAATTGCAAGAAGCTTTGGGTACCAAGTTGCATTTTAGCACCGCTTTTCATCCACAGACTGATGGTCAATCCGAACGGATAATTCAGATACTCGAGGATATGTTGAGATGTTGCATCCTTGAGTTTAGTGGTTCATGGTAGCGGTATTTACCTTTGATTGAATTCGCGTACAACAATAGTTTTCAATCAAGCATTAAGATGGCACCTTACGAGGCTTTGTACGGTCGTAAATGCCGTACACCATTGTTTTGGACCGAGCTCGGTGAAAGTAAAATTTTCGGAGTCGATTTGATTAAAGATGCTGAGCAGAAAGTAAAAATAATTCGTGAAAGTCTGAAGGTAGCATCAGATCGTCAGAAGTCGTACACGGATTTGAAACGAAAAGACATTGAGTATCAGGTGGGAGATAAAGTGTTTCTAAAAGTTTCGCCTTGGAAGAAGATACTCAGATTTGGCCGTAAGGGCAAATTGAGTCCGAGGTTCATTGGGCCGTATGAAATATCCGAACGAGTTGGTCTAGTTGCATATAGATTGATTTTACCCCCCGAACTTGAGAAGATTCATAACGTTTTTCATGTCTCGATGCTTCGACAATATAGGTCCGATCCATCACACATAATTACTCCATCTGAGATCGAAATTCAATCGGATTTGAGTTACGAGGAAGAACCGGTTTGCATTCTAACACGTGAAGTAAAAGTATTGTGAAATAAGAAAATCCCATTAGTGAAGGTACTGTGGCATAAACATGGGGTCGAAGAAGCCACTTGGGAGCTCGAGGATTCGGTGAAAGAACGTTATCCAAATTTATTTGCTGGTAAGATTTTCGGGGACGAAAATTTTTGAGTGAGGGAGAGTTGTGACAGTCCTAATTCGACCCTAGTCGGAATGTGGTTTCGAGGCCACAAGACCGAGTCCCAAAATTTATTTAAAAATTTGGTTGCATATCCTCTATGTGTATTAGTGCATGTGTGAAAATTTGATGTTTTAATTTAGACTTATGAATGTGAATTTCATGTGATTGACTTAGTTGAGAACTTAAGAAAATATGATAGGGGGATATGTAAGGACCAAATAATAACAAAGTGAGGAAACTTGGGTTTGCATGTCAAATTGCCCAAAAACCCAAGTAGTGGCCGGCCAAGCCATGATGCCCATCCACTAGGTTGAATTTCAATGCAATTCTTTTATTAGTTAGCAATTAAAATAAATTAAAGAAAGGAATTAAAAAGAAAAGATGAATAAAATAAGGAAGGAAGAGGGAGTATTCATCTTCTTTCTTTTCTTGCAATTGCCGTGAGTTAAGAGAAGGAAAGAAGAAATGCTCTAGACATTCGGCCAACTCAAAAGGGGTTGATTAAGGTAGGATTTATGTTACTTTTACTAAATTCTTGTGAAAATCTAGTTGGTAGCCAATGTCTTATTACAACCCATATGTTAATTTTCTACCTAAAAGGGTACTTAGATGGCATATGGTTAGGAAGAGGTAAATGCTAAGTGTATGGTGCTTTTGATGTTGTGAATGGAAGTAGTGGAAATGTAGAAGAAAATTTATGTAGAAATGTGGTATATGTGGATTTATAGGATGTTACAAATAGATGTGAAGCCATGCTAGATTAGGAAACATTCAGTCAAGTGTTTATGAGATGAAATTTTGTGTTTAGGTGAATTAAAGATGATAGTATAGTTGATATCATATATATATGTATGCATATTCGGCCATCAAATTAAGAGCATAGGTGATGTTGAGTCTAAGCTTTGCACATTCGGCCATATATATATATGCATGTGTGATTGGATTATTGATAGTAGGGTGATAGCATATGGTTATTAGCCGAATAGCTCAAAAACATATGGTAGGAAGATAAGAATTAGTCATGTATCTCCTATGATATGAAATCATTAATATTTTGATATAAATATTTAGCAAGACGGTTAAACTAGTTAATTTATTGATTAAGCTCAAGAAGTTAAAGAAGGAGAATCAAGCAAAGGCAAAGGAAAGAACATCGAGTAGCCGAGTTGGAACCGTTTTACCCAACACAAGGTAAGTTATTAAGCATATATTTGTATTGATTTAAGTAATCATAATACTTATGTACTTATGCCGAATGGGATGATATATAAATGCATGTAGTGACAAAATTATCGATTGTAAAAAAAAAAAGAAGTGAGATGTATTGAGTTGTTGATTTCGGCACTAAGTGTGCGGGTATAAACATTTACAATAATGAGATTGGCACTAAGTGTGCGAGTTTAATTGTATAGCACTAAGTGTGCGAGTTTGACTATTAAGCACTAAGTGTGCAGACTTACTATATATTTTCGAATAATTATTAACGTTAAGTGCGCGACTTTATCGAGTAAATCATGGACAGCGAAAGGAGTAGATATTGTGAGTTCATAAGGAATAGACGTTTTGTTTATATTTGGAACTGAGCTTGGTAAGTCTTGAACCTATGTGGTGATTATATTTGAAGTTAGGAACATAAGATTATTGTGGAATAGATGAAATGCTATTATTAGTATAATCTAAACGAAAATAAAATGATGTGAGGAAATGCATCAAATATCATATCGAATATCATACGAGATGTCAATGGAGGCTTGGCTAGTTAAGAGCATGTAATGATAAATGTGCGTGAGATTATAGCATAGTCGGTATGGATGGAGTACCTAATCTTGCATTATTTGTTTTCTTTTATGATATTTTATAAATGGACAGCAGTGTAATGCTTATGACTTACTGAGTTATATACTCATTCGGTGTGTTTATTTGTCACTTATTTAGGTTCCTTTGATCCATTTTTGTGTGCTTGGGACCATCGTCGAAGTCATCACACCAGCTTGCAACTTTTTGGTATCTTCTTCTTAGTTGGTCTAAGAGAACATTTCGGCATGTATAGGCTATTATGTTTTGTTTGAACTTTGGTATGTATACTTTTAGCCATGCGAAAATGGCATAATTGTTAAGTTGGATTTGGTCTTATGGTACTTAGTTATAAGCAATAGTTAAAGTCTAGTTGATTATTATGTCGTTTGTCATGGCTAATCATTTTCGGTGTTACACTCACGATATGGTTATTGAGTAGTAAGGAAATGCTTGGTAATGATTAGCCCTTGGTATGGCTAGTCATGATCGTACTTGGTGATATGTTTGTTAAATTACTCTAATAGTTAAAATTTACTCTAATAATAGATGCAGACAGCAGTAGTGATGTGAAATTGAAAAATCACTAAAAATAATAGAAATGGAATTAAATAATGAATAAATTATGGAATCGAAGCTTGATGAGTGTATTTTCACATGGAATAAGTAAAACAAGAATATGAGATATATTGTATGAGATATTTAAAATCTCGTGAAATAGGGTCAGAACAATTTCTGGATCCCCTGTTCTGAATTTGAAAATTCACCATAATTTCTAAAAAGATAATTAGAAGTCATACCTTATATGTAAAGATTCCTTATTGAGTCTAGTTTTATTAGGGACAAACGCCATAGTCATTGAATCTTTGTACAGAGAGATATCTGGTTCGTAATACACAGAGGTTAGAGTAGTCGAACCCTGAAATAGGGCAGACTTTAACTAATAAACTGTACTAATTGGACGGACCAAAAATTGTGGAAAAATTTTAGTAGATATATATATGAGTCTAGTTTAGGAAAAATTTGCGGAATTAAATTTCAAGTTTCAGAACTCAAGATACGGATTTTTAAGTGACTATAATGCAGATTGACAGTTTGTCTGGGAGTTCTAAAATAAATTGTTTGAGCTGTATAAGTGATGAATTAAGCCAGATTACACCTCGTGTTCGATCCCGGTGACGGCCACGGTTTCGGGGTGTTACATTATTCACCTTTCTCTCTTCCATTTCCTTCTTTCTCTTCCCATTTTCTTTGTTTCCTTCCCTTGATGATTTTCCCTCTTAAAAATGAGCTTGCATCCCCCTTGGAGTTGCAAAATTCAAGTTTTTTTGAAAGCCTTGAATTGATAAAATGAGTAAAGAAAAAGAATAGTGCACTAGTCTGGCTTTAAAGAAACATCGTGATTTGTTTCCTAGTTCCCTTCTCTTTACTTCTTCTCATTTATGGTGTGATCATGATTATGAATATTTGTTGCGTTGTTGTGTTGTTGTTCTTGATTTAATTAAAATGACTTAAATTTAATTAGTGTTAAATTGATTGCATTTTGTTTGCATAAATTATTAGAACCATGTTTGTGCTATTATAGGCCTTGGTAAATTGTTTAATTAACTTTTCTTGATTCACTTAATTCACTAGCATAGGGTGCTTCGGAAAACTCAGTATTAAAAACACTTCCACCAGCTTACAAGAACTCAAGCCTACGAGAGACCCTCCCACTATGACAAAGCACCCTATGTTGGTGACCATTTCTAGGTATACTATTAGGAGTTGGTTTTGGAACTATTTCATTAGGGTTCTGTATAGTTCCTAAATTTTCTGTGAGTATCTCTTTACTCCAAGGTTTGAAGTCATTCATGTAACTTTCTTCAAGAAAAGTAGCATGAGTCGACAATATATCAGTTTGCTCTTTTAAGTTATAAAACAAATACCCTTTCTTATCTACGAATATCCTACAAACATATACAATTTTGTCAATGAGTCCAACTTCCTCACATCTTTGTCCAATACGTGGGCTAGGCATCCCAAAATCCTTAAATTTTTTAGACTTGGCTTCCTATCATGCCACAATTTGTATGGAGTTTTCGATGCTTCCTTGTTGGCACATCATTCAGAATATAGAAAGTCGTTTGTACCGTATTTCTCTAAAAAGAGATTTACATCTTCGAATAACTTAACATCAAACGCATCATGGCTAACAATGTTTGAATTCTTCTTTCTGCTATGTTGTTCTATTGTGGAATGCCTGATATGGTTAACTAAGATAGAATCTCATTGTCTATGAGGTACCCTAAGAACTCATCAGATAAATATTCCCCACCTCGATCTGACTGAAGTGCCTTTATGGGTAAACCTAGTTGTTTCTCCACTTCCGCACTAAACTCTTTAAATTTATCAAAGGTTTCACTCTTGCGGTGAATTAGGTATACATACCCATATCTACAATAGTCAAGTTTTAGGAGTCTTTCGACCATCGTTCCTTTTGCATTAAAAGATCTCTTATTCATCTTACCTTCTAATGAATATTTATATTATGAAATATCAACTTTTTTAAGTGAACTTAAGATACCGTCTTTCACAAGTCTAGTGATTCTTTCTCGGTTAATATGATTAAGTCTCAAATGCCAAAGGTATGAATCATTAAAGTGACAAGTTTTAAGTATTTTATTTGATATTTCAGTCTCAAGAAGTGTGTACATCTTTGGTTTAATAAAATATAGATTATTTGACATCCATTCATTACATATAAGATTGTGATTTTTAAATATTGCAATTTCATTAGTACAAGTCATGGTCAAGCCATCTTTATATAAACATGCAACATAAATTAAGTTTCTTTTGAAATTTGGTACATTGAAAAAATCTCTTAAAATAATCTTCCTAACATTATCAAAATAAAGATATATATCTCCCATTGCTTCAGCTACCGCAATTGTCTTGTTTTCAGTCTTCAATGATAAGCTCTAATCTCTAAGATCTTTCATCTCTTATAGATAAACATAAATATGATTAGTGGCTCCCGAATCAATGATTTAGTAGTCTATTGAATCTTCCACTAAACAAGCTTCTATCATCAAGAGTTCCATACCTTTGCCTTTGGCAGCCAAGTATTCCCCCCACTCTTTACAACTTGCCTTGAAGTGTCTTTCTTGCTGCATAAGAAACATTTAGACTTAGATAAGTCTTTAGGCTTCCTGGTTCTCTTCATTTCTACATATGGTGGCTTAAAGACCTTAGTCTTGCCTTTTTTAGCACGTTTTCCCTTCCCTTTTGAGGAAGTAGTGACACCTATGTTTTCTTCTACTATTCGAACTTGTTGGCCGCCATTCAAAATCAACCTATAGGATTGTAATTCCTTCATGAGTTGTGTAAGCATCATGTTTTTGTTGCCAAGGTTCTATACATCCCAAAAGCCAACAAAATCCTTGGACAAGCTCTTGAACACAATTTCAATTTGAGTGTTTTGGTCCTAATTGGCTTCATGCCTCGACAAAGTATCCCATAAGAGTAATCATATGATCTTTAACCAGAGTGTCAAGCTTTTTGTAGCACCTCTAACCCATCTCCGTCACTGGATTAGGGTTACAAGATATTACGATAGTTTACGAATCCTATAGTATCATAAAACAATTCATATAGTTATTTAAATTATAAAAAAAATTATAGCAAATCATTGTTTATGATAAAATTGGCTACCAAAGAGACTTGGCTATCAAACCTTAAAATTAGTTTGGAAACAAATAAGGATTAATCTGAAACAAAATTAAAAAATGTAGATAAAACTGATAACAAAGGTCACACGGCCGTGTGACAGAGCTCAGGTCGTGTGGCTAAGGGACATGACCGTGTGGCCTAACCATGTAACAAACGATGCCTGTCTAATCAAGGTCACATGGCTGTGTCGCCAGCCCATGTCACTCTCTGAGGCCGTGTGGACCAACCTGCACTAAAAATCAAATAGGTCACTGATAACTTTTGAAAAGAGTTATATTTCGGGCCTCTAGATTGAATTAATTATTTTTGATTAAGTAAATATGTTTGCATTTTTAGGATATTTTTAGAACATTGCATAATAAAGCTTGGATTGTGCTATAAATGTCATTATTTGTTACTGGGTAAGAAATGTGTTGGTTATTATTGGCAGCAGGTGCAGGATGAAGAAGAAAAGAAAGAAATGAGAAGAAAATGAAAGAAGTGAAATATTTCCATGGTAAAATGTTGGTTATATTGCCAACAAGAATGCCATGGAAATTCTAGGAAGATGACACAACACTCAGTCCACATCACTCTCAGCCAGTTGTACTTGTACCAGATAAACCACCTTGAAAAAAAGGAAGCAAAAAGTGTGTCCTGAGAGTAAGGGACCTACCTTATAAAAGATGAAAGAGAAAAGATGCAAAGGATGAGTATTTTGGGGAGAAAAGAATTAGAGAGCAATTTTTCTCTGCATCGAAGTCTTGTGGAAAATTTTAGACAAAAGGGAAGAGAGGGTAGCAGCTTACAAATTGAAAAATCACAGACGCAAAGAAGGGGAAGAGAAATCTATACTGGGTTTTGTATCAATTCTCAATATTAAAATGAAAGCTGGAGTAGCAAGAGCTTCCTACAATTCTGCCTCTATTTTCTTATTTGAACTTTGTGATTCATAAACTTGAATGATAATGTTGAATGGTTTTGTTTTGGATTTAAATGTCCAATCCGTGAGCTAAATCTTATTGGGTTGGAATTATTTAGGTGAATTTTTATTATCTTTAATGCTAATGTTTTGACTTTGAACAGATTACTATTTCATTTGATTCGTGATTATTTTAAATGCATACATGGAAACTCTAGACATAGATTCGATTTAATTCTGAAAAGGTTAAATAGACTGGATTATTATCAATTAATACAAGCGAGCATTTAAAAGAATATTCGTAGCACTTTAGACGTAGAAGTTGCAATCTATATAGGGAAAGGAAGAACAATATGGATATCATTCTTGAGTTCTATAGACATACAAAAACTCAGAATTATAACCTAAAGTCTGGCTCTCGAAAGAAGTAGACAGCATTAGTGAATCCCTGAGCAATAGAATAGTCAAGATTTTACAATGACATTATTATGATATAAAAATAAAACCTGAGTAATTCCAACTTTTATCATTCAATAGTACAAAATCTCCTCATTTATTCTTTGAGAATTACCACAACATTTCGATTGCCCTAGCATTTTTTCATTCATAATTGATTGTATTAATCTATTTATTAATTCTTTTCATCAATTTATCATTTGTTTCTTTTGACAGTTTAATTAGTCAATTTCATAGTAATAGCATAACCATTTTTAAATCAATTTCGATCCCTGTGGAGACAATACTCACTCATCACTTTATTACTTGATTCGACGTGTATACTTTCACATTTGCATTATATATTAACATGCGACAAGTTTCTGGCACCATTTCCAAGGATTGGCAATATTGGTGAAAATTTGGTGTGTTATTACCTCTTTAAATTTTTTAGTTTCACTTAATTAGTTGTTTTGATTTTTGTTCTTCAGGATTTTTGTTGGTGCATGAGTATTCTTTTGATCTGAAAATTGAGAGAACCTTGAGAAGGAGAAAAGAATTGCGGGAAATGGAAAGAATTAGAAATGATTTGGTTAGAGAAGAGCCATTACATTAGAATGGGAAGGATGCTGATATTCCTCGAATAATAGATGACAAAGACAAACTCATCAGAGAACATGTAGTGTCGATATTGGATGATTTTGTTAGGCCGCATATTCAAGCTCAATATTTCGAGTTAAAGTTGATGATGTTTCAAACGTTACAAACTATAGGGCAATTTAGTGGATTGCCTACTGAAGATCCACAATTGCACTTAAGACTCTTTTTGAAAGTTTGCGATTCATTCAAGCAGTAGGGTGTTCTTGAAGATACCCTGAGACTGAAGTTATTCCCTTATTCATTGTGAGATCAGGCCAGAGCATGGTTAAATGTATTACTGTCAGGAATGGTGGCATCTTGGAATAAACTTTGTTAGAGGTTTCTGCTAAGATATAATCCTCCACAAATGAATTCCAAATTGAAGAATGATATTATGTCCTTTCGGCAATCGAGGATGAAACATTATATGTAGCATGGGAGCGATTTCAGGAGTTAATTAGAAAATGCCAATGCATGGTTTCTAACATTGGATCCAAAAGGAAATGTTTTACAATGGATTGAATGTGCATACAAGGATGGTGGTTGACGCATCTGCTAATGGGCATATGAAATTCTAGAGAAGATAGCAAACAATGATTATCAATACCCCACTACAAGAGTATGGACAGGCAGAAGAGTTGTTGGAGTAATGGAACTTGATGCAATTACTTCCTTAATAGCTCAGGTATCATCTTTAACAAATATGACTAGAACACTGAAAATACTAGCTGCAGTGCAGGAAATGAAAGCAACTGAGTTAGAATGTATTTATTATGGAGAAGATCATGTTTTTGATGAATGCCCATCGAACCCAACCTATTATATGGGAAATTTTAATCATAACAACAACCCATATTCCAATACATATAATATGGGATGGAAGCAACATCCCAATTTCAGTTAGAGTAATCAAGGGGTGGGAGATTCTAGCAATGCTATTCGACAGAATGTTACAAGTGCACCACCTGGATACAATCAGCCTATGCCACGGCAAAATGCTCAGCAAAATTCAACTTTGAGTTCTTCATCTATGGATGCTCTATTAAAGGACTACATGGTGAAGAACAATGCTATCATTCAAAGTCAAGGTATATCTTCAAGAGCTTTAGAAAAATCAAGTGGGGCAAATTGCCAAAGCATTAAGACCAAGACCGCAAGGAGTACTACCGACTGATACAGAAAATTCACGATCTCAAGGGAAGGAATAGTGCAAAGCCAATACAATTAGAAGTGGTACCCAGTTATTGAAGAAGGTAATTCAGATTTCACTAATAAGAAGAATTTAAAACCAGTAGTGGAGCAGGATACAAAAGAAAAGAACAACTAGAAAAATGCTGAAGTAGATTCATGTTGTATTGTTAATAAAAATGCCACAGTAAAACAAATTCAACAAATGGAAGGAAGGCCACCGCCACCTTTTCCTCAGTGTTTCCAAAAACCTAAGCAAGATTTTCAATTCAAGTAATTCTTGGATGTCCTGAAGTAATTACATATCAACATACCGTTGGTGGAAGCAATGAAACAAATACACAATTATGTGAAATTCATGAAATATATCTTACCAAATAAGAGAAGGTTAGGGGAGTTTGAAACTGTTGCTCTCACTGAAGGGTGCACAACAGTGTTGAGAAACAAATTGCCACCAAAAATGAAGGATCTAGGAAGTTTTACTATACCTTGCTCTATTGGAAATATTATGTAGGCAAAGCATTATGCGACTTAGGTGCAAATATAAATCTAATGCCTATTTCTATTTTCAGGAAGCTCGGAATAGGGAAGGCAAGACCTACAACTATTACATTGCAATTAGTTAGTCATTCATATGAACATCCAGAAGGTAAAATCGAAGACGTGTTGGTAAGAGTTGACAAATTTATTTTTCCAGTAGATTTCATTATTCTGGAATGTGAGGCTAATAAAGAGGTACCAATCATACTTGGGAGACCTTTTCTAGCAACTGATAGAACATTAATTCATGTACAAAAAAGTGAATTAACAATGAGAGTTAATGATCAACAGATCACCTTTAATGTTTCAATACTATGAAGTATGCAGATACAGATGAAGAATGTTGCGTTGTTAAGATTGTTGACACAATAGTTCAGAAAGAATTTGTAGAATTTTGTCACAATAATTCTAATGATTATATAGACTCATTTGAGGTAATTGAAGTACAAATGATTGAAGAGCTTGGTGAACTGATGAAAGCTAAGCAAATTTAGAATGGATCAAGGAGAAGTTTTGAACCATTAAATTTATCATATCACTCTTTTAAACCTCCTCAACTATCCATAGAAGATCCTCCTACATTGGAATTGAAGCCTTTGCCAGTGCATCTAAAGTATGCTTACTTGGGATATAAATAACACATTTCCATTAGTTATCTTTGCGGCATTGACATTAGATCAAGAGGCTTAATTGTAACACCCCTATCCCGTAATCGTCGCCAGAATAGGTAAGGGGCATTACCGGACTTGTAACTCATGTCAGAACAGTAAAATTTTGAACTTTTTCTTGAAATAAAGATCGTTCGTTTAAATAAGTTCTAAGCACAACCAGAGGTAAAATTTAAACTTCACTAAGTAAACATTCAAAAGATGCCATTTTCGCATGGCTTATATACATTAACCAAAAATATTCTTCCGCCACTAGTCTATTCTATACATGCCATAAAATAATTCTAAACATAACAGTAACAAGCGGTGGATAGTGATAGTGTGACTAGTTGCTGACGATCCCCGAGCCTGTAGCTTCGCAATGAGATCTATAAAACAGAGGAAACAGAGTAAACGGAGTAAGCATTACAATGCTTAGTAAGTTTTAAGCAGTGTCAACAGATAACAATCAAATTATAACATAGTTGTTCATATTTTTATTTCACTCTTCCTTCGGGCATACCATCTCTTTTCCGAATATGCACATCTCATCATATACAATAGGCAGATAAAATTTCACATAAAAGTGAGCTCATGTGACATAGATATATCGTATGATTTCACATAACCTCTCACACTGATCCGATGTCACATAATCATAGGAATAGTCTCATAGATTGCTCTCGTATGCATCACATAACTACCTTATGATTTAGTTCAAATCAAGCTCACATATAAACTTGGAGTACATACCTGTTTAACCTTTCGCATTGAATATATTTATAAGCAATTCTTATTACGAAGTCTTATAGCTTTAACCTCTACTCGGATTATCGGCGAGACCTTTAGCTCGGACGAAATCTCCACACGAAGTTATCGGGTCTTACCCGGACAAAATCTCCACACGTAGTCATTGGGTCTTACCCGGACAAAATCTCCACACGTAGTCATCGGGTCTTACCCGGACATACTCTCCACACGTAGTCATCGGGTCTCACCCGGAATATATTTCCAAGTTTCATGTACATTTAATCACATGTTACAACATTCACATCGACTGTCATATTTGTAATTCATTTGCCTCATCAAATATCTAATAATACACACCTTTCACATTTGGTCGTTCGGCCACAATATACGCACATCGCCTACATATTTCACACTAGCCATTCGGCTTTACCACATATATGCATGTTCATATTCACCACATTGGCCATTCGGCCTTATCACACATATGCATGCTCACATTCATCACATTGGCCATTCGGCCTTATCACATATATGCATGCTCACATTCATCACATATATGCATGTTCACATTCATCACATATATGCATGTTCACATTCATCACATAGGCCATTCAGCCTTATCACATATATGCATGTTCATATTCACCACATTGGCCATTCGGCCTTATCACACATATGCATGCTCACATTCATCACATTGGCCATTCGGCCTTATCACATATATACATGTTCATATTCACCACATTGGCCATTCGGCCTTATCACACATATGCATGCTCACATTCATCACATTAAATCCTAAATCAAAATATAAATTTTCATGTATTCACATCACAATTATCCAAATATACTTCACATACCACATATACTATCATGTATACACTTTGTCTTGGCCGAATCTACACCAATCATTTTCCAATGAATAATTCAATTTCACGCCATACTATCATTTCATATTCGAATACTCATAAACTTACAATTTCACAAATTTTAATATCGAAGATCCGTCTAGCACTCATATATCATTTTACAATATCACGATTTAGAATTCACGTATGGGTTTAATCAATAGCTTATGAGCAACTAAAACAAGTTTTATCCATATTTACAACAAAATCACATATTCACTACGAGCTGTTTTCCTGAGCAATAGTCACTAAATTATTTATAACTGGAGATACAAAACTCCAAATCACTTGCCGTTAATTTTCCCTGAATATAGACTCGTATATCTTCCATTGATAAAATTTCCAGAATTTTAGGTTTGGCCAATCAGTACCAGATTTTTCTTGAATTTTCCCCTGTTTCACTGTTTGACTAATCTGACCACTCTTCACTACGAATCAAATTTTTCATTGTACAGAATTCATAATGTGTTCTATTTGATTTCATTTGAAACTAGACTCATTAAGGAGTCTAATCATATAAATCTTATCTTATAACCATTTTTTTACAAATTATAATGATTTTCCAAAAATAGAACAGGGGATTTCGGAGTCATTCTGACACTGTCCCACACAACTTTAAATATCTCTTTATAGGAAATTTCTTTGCTTCCACGGTCTCTTTTATAAAAAACTAGACTAACTAAGATTTGATTACATATTTTATTCAGCCTATAATTCCACACCAACAATTTATAGTGATTTTCTAAAATCACGTTACTGCTGCTGTCCAAAGCAAATTATTACAATTTGCTCTTAAATTTCCAAGTCCAAACACTTATGAACTTACCATTTGAGTTTAAGACATATCATGGCCACATCATATCTTATTAAATCAACTCATTATATCCTATTATGATTGAATTTACTCAACGTTTAATCACTTAAAACTTACCTCGGATGTGGTCGAACGATCTCGGCGGCTATTCGATCACTTTTTCCCTTCCCTTATCCAACTTTGGTCGTCTAAGCTCTTGAGCTAATTCAAACAAATTTAACTTATTAAAGTCTCATTATGCTAGCTTATGGCCGAATATGACAAGGAGTTTGATAGGTCATATGGCCACCTTTAGCTCAAACACAAAATGGTCATGCGCTTTTTAATCACATTGAGCAATTTAATACAATTAATCTAACATTTCCTCATGTGCACCTTTATGACCGAATACATGCAACACCAAGCTATCTATTCATTCATGTGTGCATCTTATTTAAGCATGTATATCCACAATCGAATTCATCATATAAATATCTATGATTTCACTCAAATAATCTTATTACAACACATGGTGCTCCAACCATTATTTAAATTCAAAGCTCGGCTAGTACACATATATACACTAGCAATCAAATACTAACATCTGCACTTCATCTTAATAGCTAGCTTAGCAAACCTTAATTTAACACATAATTCATACATATCACATTCCAAGCATTCACTCAATTCTATCACTTAAAACACACACATTACTCGATAACTTCATAGTTCAAATTCGGCAACTACACCACTAATATTCAAAATCATATTCGGCCTTAGTACTCCCTTGTTAGCCAATTTTTCTTCATTTAGCAACTAGTGCACATATGTGCTCATTTGCTAGACTCTACTTCACCCAACTACCCTTTCTCATCCAATTAACATGAACAGCATTTTCTCATGACATCAAGCATTCTTTAATTCGGCTATTACTAGTATGAACTTTAACCATTCATATTTTTAGAAAGACCAAGTTCTTTCCTCAATACATTCATCATCAAGATTCAAGTAAAGCAATCAAAATTTCTTCCCTTATAACCTTAGCTGAAGGCTCTATTCACCCATCATTAGTGGAAATTTTTGCATGGGCTAAGCAAGAACCATGATAATTTACCCAAAACAAGTAATTATTTCACAATTTCAACACAATGTACTAACCTTCCTAAGGATTCAAGTGACCGAATTTTCTTCCCCTCCTTTGCTTCTTCTATTCGGCCAAGTTGAACAACAAAGAAAGAACTTTGTTTTTCTCCTCTTTCACTAGTCACGGCAATGGGGAGTAAGGGGGAGACAACTTTGGTTTCTCCTCCCACTCACCTCATGTTTTATCATTCTTAATTCATTCTTTTATTTTCTAAACTCATAGTGCTAATAAAAGAATTCATATTATCATCAATGACCCATCCATGGCCGGCCACTACTCATTAATAATGGATATTTGACATGCAAACCCTTTATTCATATGACATGCATTAATTGATCCTTATAGATTAACTATCACATTTAAAAAGTGTCATACATAAGTCCTATTAACTAAATTCACATGCAATTAACTAAATCGAAGCTTAAAACTTTCACCCATTCATATTCACATATTTTAGACAGTAAATATCATATTCAAATAATTTGGTGACTCGATTTAGCGGTCCCAAAACCACTTTCCGACTAGGGTCAATTTAGGGGTGTCACATTAATTGTTGAAAGTTTTAAAGAAATCTAAAAAGACATTGGGGTGGACGACTGTAGATATCAAAGGAATCAGTCTAGTAATCTGCATGCACAAGATATTACTAGAGGATTGCCATGGCAAATCTATCGAGCAGTAGAGAAGATTGAATCCCATTATGATGGAAGTTGTAAAAAAGGAGATTATCAAATGGCTGGATAATGGAATTATACACCTAATTTCTGATAGTTCTTGGGTGAGCCCTGTTCAATGTGTACCTAAAAATGATTAAACCTCATTCCTACTTGTACTTTCACGGGATGGAGAGTTTGTATGGACTATTGGAAACTCAAAAAAGCAACGAGGAAGGACCATTTTCATCTGCCATTTATTGACCAAATGTTAGATAGATTTGCGGGGAAAACCTTCTACTTGTGCTCTGATTAGTGATGAAGGTTACTTTGACTGCAAATTAGTTGCTAATGCTCTGAACAAATATGGAGCTAGGCATAAAATTGCCATGACATACCATCCCTAAGCAAATGAACAAGCGGAAGTCTCTAATAGAGAGACTAATTAACTTCTGGAGAAGGTAGTCAATCCCACCTGCAAAGATTGGTCATCTAGATTGGATGAAGCTTTGTGGGCATACTGAACTGTATTCAAGGCACCATTGGGGATGTCGCCATTCAAGCTTATTTATGGGAAACCCTGTCATTTACCCGTTGAACGTGAACATAAGACATATTGGGCAATTAAGAAATGGAATATGGATTGGAGTGCTGCTGGTACTAACCGCCTATTGGAGTTTAATGAGATGGAAGAATTCAGAGCACAAGTTTATGAGAATGCCAAGCTGTATAAAGAAAAGACCAAACGATGGCATGACAACAAGATTTTTCCACGACAATTTGCACTTAGACAACAAGTCCTGTTATTTAATTCTAAGCTTTAATTGTTTCCTGACAAATTAAAATCTCGTTGGTCTGGCCCACTCGAGATAGTGCATGTCTATCCTCATAGAGCTGTAGAAGTCAAAGATGGCAAGACTGGTTTTACATTCAAAATCAATGACCAATGATTAAAGCATTACTTTAGAGCTCCTATAATTCGTGATAAAAATTCCATCACTCTTCGAACTGCTTAACATTTCTCTCCTAAACTGTTTTATTCATTTACTTTGTTTTTAATTTCTTTGTTTAGTTTATTTAATAAGTTAACTTTTATTTTCTTTTGTTGCAAGCACATTACGGCCCAAGTTTGTAGAAATCAGCCCATTTAATATATTAGTTAATTTTAGGTTAATAATTTTTTCTATTATTTTTCTTTTTTCTGCTCAAATTTTTTTCAATGTCAGGGCACAAGTTCAGGTTAATCTTATCCCCCATGTCACTGCTATATTTTCTCTCATGTTTTACCCTAGCCGATTCATTTCTTTTCTAACTTCTTTTCTATTTCATCTTCTTCACCTTTCTCTATTTTTACTCCATAAAATTGTAAAGGTCTCACCTTTTTCATTTCCAATCACTAAAAACAGAGAGAAAGAGCTCTCAATTTGGGTGAAAAATAAGTGAAAAGTGAGGTACTTGTAGAGTTTTTAAAACTAAAACCCCCACTTGATTTTCAAAATTTGGGGAATTTGTCATTAGACCACTCCCTCTTTACCCTTATTTTACAACTTGCTCCTTTCCTTCCAAGATTCTAGAAATATGGTTTGTTTGCTATAAAACATCTTGCACATTTCCCTTATTTTTCAAATTAGTCTCATTTAATTAATATTTTAAACCACCCAATTAAACCCCCATTTTAAATTATTTTTAAATTCCAATTAAACCCAAAATATTTACTTTTTTATCCAAATTTTATTTAAAACCATAAAATTAATTTTTCTAAAAATATTTTTATTTTTTGGAATATTATTTACCCATTTTTAGATGAAATTAAGCTAACTAAGTAAGAATATAAATTGCTAATTAACTTGATTAATTCCCAAAACTTTCATTCGGAAACTGGTAAATTTACCCAAAACTACTAGACCTATTTTCGGGGCCTTACAACTCTCCCCCTATTAAAAGAAATTTAGTCCTCAAAATTTACCTAAATCGAATAGGTACAAATAGTAACGCTTCATGATATCTTCTGACTTCCAAGTGGCTTCCTTAGTCTTATGGTTGTGCCATAAAACTTTCACCAATGGCACCGTCTTATTGCATAGCACCTTAACCTGATGGTCGAAGCTCACAATCAGTTCCTCCTCATACAAAAGGTCAGATTGATCCTCAATCTCCTCAATAGGAACAACATGAGAAGGATTCAGTCTATACTTCCATAACAAGGAAACATGGAAGACATTGTGAATGTGCTCAAGCTCAGGCGGCAACAAAAGACGATAAGCAACCGGTCCAATCTGCTCAATAACCTCGTAAGGGCCAATGAGCCTTTGACTGAGCTTACCCTTCCTCCCGAACCTTAAAACCTTCTTCTAAAGTGAAACCTTCAAAAACACCTTATCACCAACCTAATACTCAATATTTTAACAAGTCAGCATAAGATTTATGCCTATCTGAAGTAGCCTTTAACCGCTCACAAATAAGTTTCTCCGTGACATCCCGATTTAGACCCTAGTCAAAATAGTGGTTTTGGGACCATAAATCCGAGTCAAAAAAATATTTAAATATTATTTTCTGTGTTTACAGTATGTGGTTAAGCATGTGTGAAAGTTTCGTATAAAAATTTAATCGTTTGTGTGCTTAATTTGATAAAAGGACTTAATCACATAAAATGTAAAAGTTGCTTGCCACATGTTAAGTGTGCCTATTTGCTATGCCTTTTTAAATGAAAGGCCTTTATGTTACAATTAGACCATTGAACTTATGAGTGGACATTAATTGTAACGCCCCGAATTTTGGGCCTAGATGAAATGCGCTTTGGGTCTCATAAAATTTTTAATTCAGAAAACGCGCAAATCAATGATGAGTGCTAGAAGAGGTGCGAGAGGCCATGGCCGAGGCTATGGAGGTGCTAGGGCTAAATCGTCGGTATCGGGCCGTATGCCTGATGTTGGAGTAGAAGAGGCTCTGGCCTCACCTGTGGCTGGGAAAGATGCATTGTCGCAGGCAATGCTGAGAATTTTGGAAAGGGTCGCTGGGCCCAATAATGGCAGCAAAAATCGGGGGTCCATTCCGGAGCGACTTTGATCGAACGGGGCTGAGATCTTTAAGGGCGTGGCTGGCGTGGCTGGCGTGGCTCCTAACATGGCTGAATATTGGTTGAAGGCCACTGAGAGAATAATGAAGGATTTGGACTACTCACCGAAACAAAAGCCGAAAGTTTGGCTACAGTAGTCTTGCGAGTGTGCAAACACTCGTAAGGGGGAGACCAATAGGTTGCCTGAGACCCACGGGCTATTCCATGGACTTAGGTTTTGATTTGGCCATACGGGCCAGAATGGGCTAAATGGGCCTAATGGACTGTCAGGCCCATAATAGGCAAAAACTGAATATTGATGCTATGTGATAGGAATTTGTATGTGAGCATGAGTATGAATGTGACTGGGCCTAACGGGCCATATAAATGTGATTTGGGCCTAATGGGTCATATACAGGTAGTTTGGGCCTAATGGGCCATATGAATATGATTGGGCTTCATGGGCCAGATACAAGTATGTGAATTTTTTTGGGTGTTGTAAGGGGTTTTGGGCCTAGTATATGATAACTACATAAGACTTAATGAATATATTGCGGCCGTGGATAAGTCAAAGGGTTAAGGTGTGGTAACGGTTATATGCATGTCTAGGACTGGATCTAAAGAGAGCTTGGTACTTAACCGGTCTTAATGACCCACCTCCTCTTCTCTGGAACCCTACCTGGTGCATAGTATTCGTTCATCTTAGATCGCGGGACTTGTTAACGGGTCCAGGTAAGTGAAAACCATAATTAAGGGAAAATTACCGAAATGCCCCTAAGGGCGAAAATGACCAAAATACCCCTAGGTGTTGAATGTAAGTTTTATGGTTGAGACATGCATACATATGATGTTCTGCTTAGGTTGCATATGGGGTGGGAACTATGGAACGGAGGAAGTATATGAGGATTGCATGGTTGCCTGACAATCGTGGATCCACCAACGGCTTTTAAAGCCCAATATGTAAATGAATGTAGTTCCGCACTCGGGCTACCATTGGTGTGTGGGCTGGGTGGGTCGATATTTATATCCCTACATGGTGTGACGGGGGACAGAGCTGGTGTGTAGCGGATGGATTATCGGGATGGGATTGCATTGCATGTTTGATGTATGATGATTTTTGAATGCTTGCTTTTCGTCAAGGGTTGTACACACTGAGTTTGCGAAAACTCACCCCCTCTTTTATTTTATTTTCAGGTGATGCTCAATAGAAGGTTCGATGTTTGGAGGAACTCTGGGTGGCCCACTAGCAAGATAATTTGGACTTGTTTTCTTTCTAAAGCATATAAGTTTCTATGTTATTAAGTACTTTTCAAATCAGATTGTAATAAGGCTTCCATTTTATTATTATTTGGATTATTATTTTTATGTGATGTAATTATAAGTAGTTGAACATGGTTTCATAAACTATAGTATGTATTTTCTATGTTTTCACAACTAAATTTTAAAAAGTGACATATTGTCATGAAATCCTATGTTTTGAACAAGTGATTGAAAAGAGTTTTTTTTTAATTAGGATTTTCTTTTTTTTAAGAAGGGTTTTCAATTAAACACGGTTTTCGCTAAAACACTTCAATGTGACACGCCGAATTTAGCCTTAACGTTTGGGCCAGGTTTGGGTATTACATTTAGTGGTATCAAAGCCTAGTTGCAAAACTCGGGCTATGAATCGGGCCTTACTACTTGGTTTCTTTTTTTGTTTTTTTTTTAAACATTTTTTATTGAATCATAATGTTTTGGAAAAAGGGATGCCTTGCTAAGCGGCACACTGAGTCTCCGACGTCGAACCAAGTAAGTTTTCTGTTCTTAAGCCTGTTTGAATTATTATACAGTAGATAGTTAGAGTGCTAATTTAGATGATTTTTTTAGAGTGGAACTAAAGCCCGTAGGATCTTGGAACTATAAAGGATTTTCGAAAACAATCTACTCTTTAATTACTTTTATAAGACATCGGTGTAATTATGAAACTAACTAAGACTTCATAATTTTTTTTCTTTTTGTGCTTAATAATTTCGGTTAAGTGTTAGTTACGCAAAGGTAGGTCTTGGTCAAGGATTGAGTTTGAGTTAAGGAGGAGAAGAAATTATAATTTAATTATTAAAAGAATCAGGGTTGGCAAGTAGTTAGACTTTTAAATAAAGATAGGGAAAATAGCATCAAAAGGCCTTATAGAAGAGTGGCTTAGTGACGCCACTTAGAGTGTAGGGAGGTGGCGTTAATAGCTAGCAAGGAGGTCCAAGGTTCTAATCCTAGTTTAGTGTTTTTAGACGTTTAATTTTGGCCTTCTAGAAGGATGGAAGCGGCATGAAGATGGACTCCAAGAAAAGTGTTCAGAAGAGAAAATTAAGGAAAGGATCAAGGGGTTATCAGGGAGAAAAATGAAGAGATAAGAAGGGAGAAGTGATGGAGCCGAATGGGGAATTAGGCATGGGCGAATTCGGCTATAAGGCTTATAAATAGGGGCTAAATGCTAGGGTATGAAGCTAATGCCGAATTTCCTTCACCCTGTTACCAGAAACTCTTTTCTCTAAAAGCCAAAAACCCTCTGCCTTTATTTTCTTTTTCTTCTTCCTTGTGTCGAATTCTATTCTTCCTCTACCTCATTGCTGACTTTCCTTTCTTTTTCCTTGGAGCTGAATAACCCTCTTTTTCCATACAAATCATAAAGGGTCGAACCTCTTTGGCCGAATACCCTTGGTGCAATCACTACTCCTTCTACTTCGGTCAAATCTAGTGTAAGTATTGTTCTTCCAATCGGTTTCTTTGCTAAGTATCGAATATTGTCCCTCACTCTTTCTAATCAACTATGGTAGGGAATTAGTATCGGATCTCAGATCTTAGCTCATTGCCGAATTGCTCCTTAGGTGTTGCGGTTTTGGTAAGTATCCCTCTCTCTCATTGGCTAAGGTGGCCGAAAGTTTATAGTTAAGGTAAGGGGACTTGTGTTGGATACAAGTCATCTCTTATTCCAGTTTAATAGTTAAGATTAATGCAGATCTAACGAGTACGTGAGCAAGGAAAAGCTTTTAGGGATTTGTGTTCAAGGTAAGGTTAAGTAAGGTTTCAGTTTTTAGTAAAATATGTATTAAACATGTGATTTATCAAAGGGTAATAACGATTGCAGGTTTGAGGCTAAATAGATCGCATCACACTTGCTTACCAGGTGTGTACATACACTGCACACACACAATGAATCGGCAAAAGCTGAAAAGCCAAAAGTTAGGCTACGGTAGTCACACCAGTGCGTGAACACTCGTGGAGAGGAAACCGATAGGTTGTTTGAGGCCCACAGGATATTCCGTGGACTTGGGTTGAGAATTGGCCAAATGGGCCGAAATGGGCTAAATGGACCTGATGAGCTATTGGGCCCATAATAGGCAAAGATTGAAAAATGATGCTAAGTATTAGAAAATTTGTATGTAAGCATGAATATAATATGATTTAGGCCTAATGGGCCATATAAATGAGAATTGGGCCTAGTGGGCCATATTCATGTATGTAGGGATATTGGGCTTGGTATATGATGACTACATAAAACTTAATTAATTAATTGAGCTGTGGAGAAGTCATAGGATTAAGGTGTGGCAACGGGTATATGCATGTCTAAGATTGGATCTAGGGAGAGCTTGGTACTTAAGCGGTCTTAATGACCCACCTCCTCTTCTCTGAAATCCTACCTAGGGCATAGTATTCGTTCATCTTAGCTCGCGGGACTTGTTCATGGGACAAGGTAAGTGAAAACCATAATAAGGGAAAATTACTAAAATGCCCCTATAGGCGAAAATGAGCAAAATACCCCTAGGTGTTGAATGTAAATTTTGTGGGCGTGACATGCATAGATATGATGTTCTAATTAGGTTGCATATAGGGTGGGAACTATGGACCGGAGGAAGTATATGAGGATTGCATGGTTGCTTGACAATCATGGATCCACTGACAGCTTTTAAAGCCCAATATGTAAATGAAGGTAGTTCCGCAACCAGGCTACCATTGGTGTGTGGGCCGGGTGGGTCGATATTTATATCCCCACATGGTGTGACGGGGGACGGAGCTGGTGTGTAGTGGATGGATAACTTGGATGGGATTGCATTGCATGTTTGATTTTTTTAATGCTTGATTTTCTTCAAGGGTTGTACACACTGAGTTTGCGAAAACTCACCCCCTCTTTTATTTTATTTTTAGGTGATGCTTAGTAGACGGTTCGATGTATGGAGGGACTTTGGGTGGCTAGCTAACAATACAAATTTGGACTTTTTTTTAAGCTTATAAGTTTTATTTTATTAAGTATGTTTCAGACCAGACTATAATAAGGTTTTCAATATGCTAAATACTTGAATTATTGTTATTTTCATTGTAATTACGAGACATGGGTTCCTAAATTATAGTATGTTTTTTTACGTTTTTGTAACTTAATTTTTAAATGATAAGTTTTCTTAAATCAAATGTTTTAAACAAGGTTTTCGAAACTGAAAGGTGTGTTTATTTTTAAGTTAATTAAGGTTTCTTTTGTTTAAGAAGGGTTTTCAATGAAAACACGATTTTTGCTAAAACACTTCAATGTAACACTTCAGATTCGGCCATAATGTCTGGGTCGAGTTTGAGGTGTTACTATTAAGGAAAGAAGCCTACCAGTGGTGGTTGACAGTGAAAGAGGGAACCCAACCGGAGCGGGTCACTTGGGAGTTCTTCAAAACTGCTTTCCAAGGGAAGTATGTGGGTGCAAGCTATGTGGATGATAGAAGGAAGGAGTTCCTGAACCTGACCCAAGGAAACAAATCGATGCCGGAGTATGAGGCAAAGTTTCACACCTTAGTAGGTATGCAAGAGTAATGGTGGCAACGGAGAATGATCGTTGCACTAGGTTTGAGGATGGACTTAGAGATAGCCTCAGGGTACTGATAGCTCCGCAGAGGGAGCGAGTTTTCTCAAAGTTGGTGGAGAAAGCAAAGATAGCAGAGGAGGTAAAGCGTACTGAGTGCTTAAATCGGGAGAAAAAAAGCAGTAAGAATAAGATGGAGGCTGAGACTCCTGGTGTTGGACAGAAGCCTAGGGCTAGGGCCAAAGTTAACGGACTAGTTAGAGCAGGGCCCCCTGCTACTATTCCAGGGGTGCCACCTTGTGCTGATTGTGGGTGAAGCCATGGAGGCGAGTGTTGAAAGAGGACGAGTGCTTGTTTTGATTGTGGGTCTATGGAGCATAGGATCAAGGATTTCCCTCAAATGCTAGGTCGAGAGCCAGTAGTGGGTAAGGTGGTGCTCAGCCACCAAGGGGTGGACAGCTGTCGCCAAAGGGTCGTGGACAAGCCAGGGGCGGTAACGACAATGGACGAGGACGTGGAGCACCAGGCAGAAATGCAGGCGATGTTGAGGCAGGACAACCAGCTTTGGTTTATGCTGCTTGTCGCTGAGAGGACGGGGATGCCTTAGATGTGATAACGGTTATGTTCTTTATATATGAGTTACCTTACACAGCCTTGATTGATATTGGATTGACGTATTCATATGTTGCATGCAATAAGATTGAGTCTTTGGGTGATATGTTTGAGATTATTCTGAATGAGATGACTGTGATAAGTCTGTTAGGGCAGTCAGTAGGAGTGACTAAGTTGTTTAGGGATGTACCCTTAGTAGTCTAGGGAATTACCTTTTTAGCAAACTTGATGGAGCTGCCGTTTAGTGAATTCGACTTAATCTTGGTATGGATTGGCTGGTGAAGCACCGAGCCACCTTGGATTGCGCTGCAAAGCGAATGGTGTTAAGAACGGCAGAGGGTAAGGAGGTGGTAGTAATTGGTGAACGCCGGAATTACCCGTCAAATTTGATTTCAGCGTTGAAGGCTGAAAAGTTAGTACGAAAGGGATGCAAAGCCTTTTTGGCTTATATTAGTGATACGGATGTTAAGAGCCATACTGTTAAGGAGTTGAGAACGGTTAAGGAATTTCCTGATGTCTTTCCCGAGGAGTTGCCTGGGTTGCCACCGAGCATAGAAGTAGAATTTAGAATCGAGCTGTTATCGGTACGGCTCTGGTGTCCATCGCTCCTCATCGGATGGCACCAAAGGAGTTGATAGAACTTAAGGCACAGATTCAGGAATTGTTGGATCAAGGATTCATACGACCAAGTGTGTCTCTATGGGGAGCATCGGTGTTTCGTAAAGAAGAAGGACGGACCCTTGTGAATATGCATTGATTATCAACAGTTAAACAAATTAACTGTTAAAAACAAGCACCCTCTACCGAGAATCGATGATCTTTTTGATCAATTTAGGGGAGCTTCTGTTTTCTCAAAGATTGATCTGCGTTTAGGATATCACCAATTGAGGGTTAAGGAGGCGGATGTTCATAAGACAGCTTTCAGAACTCGTTATGGGCACTACGAGTTTTTGGTGATGCCATTTGGGCTGACGAAGGAACCCTCCGCTTTCATGGATCTCATGAATCGGGTTTTCCAACCCTACTTAGATCGGTTCGTGGTAGTCTTTATAGATGACATTCTGGTGTACTCAAAAGATGAGGAGGAGCATGATGCACACTTAAGGATTGTGTTGTAGACTTTGAGAGAGAAGTAGCTGTATGCCAAATTCAGTAAGTGTGAATTTTGACTAAGGGAGGTTACTTTTCTAGGACATGTGGTGTCAGCCGAGGGGATTAAGGTGGATCCTCAGAAAATTAAAGTGGTGTTAGACTAGAAAGCACCTAAGTCGGTATCGAAAATTTAAAGTTTTCTTGGCTTGGCAAGATACTATAGGCGGTCTGTTGAGGGCTTTTCAGTAATCGCTGCACACTTAACTAGGTTGTTGAGGAATGGGGTACCATTTGTTTGGACGAACAAGCACCAGGATAATTTTGGAAAACTCAAGAAAGTTTTAATGTAGGCCCCTGTGTTGATTCAGCCAGTGCCTGGAAAGGAGTTTACGGTTTATAGTGACGCGTCGCATGTGGGCTTAGGTTTTGCATTAATGCAAGAAGGGAGGGTGGTTGCGTATGCATCACGACAACTTAAGACTCACGAGGTGAATTACCCAACCCATGATTTGGAGCTAACTACGGTAGTGTTCGCGCTTAAGATATAGAGGCATTACTTATATGGGGAGAAGTGCGTAATTTATTTGGACCACAAGAGTTTGAAGTACCTCCTTACCCAAAAAGAGCTAAACCTTAGGCAACGTAGGTCGGTGGAATTATTGAAGGATTATGATTGCTCGATAGAATACCACCCTAGCAAAGTGAATGTGGTAGCCGACACGTTGAGTCGTAGGGTTAAGTCAGACTTGAGAGCTATGCTCGCTCGCTTAAGCTTGTTGGATGATGGTAGCTTGTTAGCGGAGCTTCAAGTAAAGCCTGTGTGGGTCGAACTGATAAGGAGTAAGCAATTAATGGATGAGACTTTAGGTGCTCGTTTCAGAAAAGTGGAGAGTAGGGAGACATCGGGCTTTGGGATAAGTAGTGAAGGAGTATTGTGTTTCCGTGGGAGAATGTGTATACCCAAGGAAGATGATCTAAGGTAGTCCATTCTGCGGGAAGCACATAGCTGTCTCTATGCTATGCATCCTGGCGGAAACAAGATGAATCGGAATTTGCGTGAGCTTTACTGGTGGCCTGGACTTAAGCGTGAGGTTATAGAGTTTGTAAGTAAGTGTTTAGTTTGTCAAAAGGTGAAGGCGGAACATCAGCTACCTTCGGGATTGCTTCAGCCAATGAAGATTCCACTCTGGAAGTGGGAAAGGATCACTATGGACTTTGTTAGTGGGCTACCCTTAACGCCTACTAAGAAAGACTCGATATGGGTCATAGTGGATCGGTTAACCAAGTCTGCCCATTTTGTACCGATTCGTACCGACTACTCATTGCAAAGGCTGGCTAGGCTGCATGTGGCAGAGATTGTAAGATTGCATGGAGTGCCGGTTTCCATAATATCTGATAGGGACCCACGTTTCACTTTGCAATTTTGGAAGAAGCTCATTGAAGTGTGCTATTTACCTAAGTTGGAATTAGAATGCGTAGTAAAAGTATGATGTGGTAGTCTGTGTTAGTAGTTGGAAATTTTGAGGACAAAATTTCTTTTAGGGGGTAAAGTTGTAACGCCCCGAATTTTGGGCCTAGATGAAATGAGCTTTGGGTCTCATAAAATTTTTAATTCAGAAAACTCACAAATCAGCGATGAGTGCTAGAAGAGGTGCGAGAAGCCATGGCTGAGGCCGCGGAGGTGTTAAGGATGAATTGTCGACATCGGGCCATATGCCTAATGTTGGAGTAGAAAAGGCTCTGGCCTCACCTGTGGCTGGGAATGGATAGTATGATTGGGGGTCCATTCCGGAGCGACTTTGATCGAATGGGGCTGAGATCTTTAAGGGCGTGGCTGGCGTGGCTTCTAACGTGGCTGAATATTGGTTGGAGGCTACTGAGAGAATAATGGAGGATTTGAATTGCTCACCGGAACAAAAGCCGAAAGTTTGGCTACGGTAGTCTTACGAGTGCGCGACACTCGTAAGAGGGAGACCAATAGATTGCCTGAGACCCACGGGCGATTCTGTGGACTTGGGTTGTGATTTGGCCATACGGGCCAGAATGGGCTAAATGGGCCCGATGGGCTGTTGGGCCCATAATAGGCAAAAACTGAATATTGATGCTATGTGATAGGAATTTGTATGTGAGCATGAGTATGAATGTGACTGGGCCTAACGGGCCATATAAATGTGATTTGAGCCTAACGGGCCATATACAGGTGGTTTGGGCCTAATGGGTCATATGAATATGATTGGGCTTAATGGGCCAGATACAGGTATGTGAATTTGTTTGGGCATTGTAAGGGGTTTTGGGCCTAGTATATGATAACTACATAAGACTTAATTAATATATTACGACAGTGGACAAGTCAAAGGGTTAAGGTGTGGCAACGAGTATATGCATGTCTAGGACTGGATCTAGGGAGAGCTTGGTACTTAACCGGTCTTAATAACCCACCTCCTCTTCTCTGGAATCCTACCTGGTGCATAGTATTCGTTCATCTTAGCTCGCGGGACTTGTTAACGGGTCCAGGTAAGTGAAAACCATAATTAAGGGAAAATTACTGAAATACCCCTAAGGGTGAAAATGACCAAAATACCCCTAGGTGTTGAATGTAAGTTTTATGGATGAGACATGCATACATATGATGTTCTGCTTAGGTTGCATATAGGGTGGGAACTATGGAACGGAGGAAGTATATGAGGATCGCATGGTTGCCTGACAATCGTGGATCCACCGACAACTTTTAAAGCCAAATATGTAAATGAAGGTAGTTTCGCAACTGGGCTACCATTGGTGTATGGGCTAGGTGGGTCGATATTTATGTCCCACATGGTGTGACGGGGGACGGAGCTGGTGTGTAGCAGATGCATTATTGGGATGGGATTGCATTGCATGTTTTATGTATGATGATTTTTGAATGCTTGCTTTTCTTCGAGGGTTGTACACACTGAGTTTACGAAAACTCAGCCCCTCTTTTATTTTATTTTCAAGTGATGCTCAGTAGAAGGTTCGATGTTTGAAGGAACTCTGGGTGGCCCGCTAGCAAGATAATTTGGACTTGTTTTCTTTCTAAAGCATATAAGTTTCTATGTTATTAAGTACTTTTCAAATCAGATTGTAATAGGGCTTCCATTTTATTATTATTTGGATTATTATTTTTATGTGATGTAATTATAAGTAGTTGAACATGGTTTCTTAAACTATAGTATGTATTTTCTACGTTTCAGCAACTAAATTTTAAAAAGTAACATATTGTCATCAAATCCTATGTTTTGAACAAGTGATTGAAAAGAGTTTTTTTTTTGTTAATTAGGATTTTCTTTTATTTTAAGAAGGGTTTTCAATGAGAACACAGTTTTCGCTAAAACACTTCAATGTGATACACTGAATTTGGCCTTAACGCTTGGGCCGGGTTTGGGGTGTTACATTAATGGCCTTATTATATGTGATTTTATAATGTTTTAACCAAGGTTAAATTAGTAATTAGAATATTATGTTAATATAATTAAAACAAAACATCAAATTAGTCATTATATTCATCATTTTAGCTGAAATTGAAGAAAGAAAAGTTAGGGTTCTTGTGTTTTGATATTCAGCTACTTTCAAGTTTGATTAAGGTATGGTTTTGATTCGGGTTTTGATAATTTCTACGTTTTTGTGATCGTTGCTTAGTAATCTATCAAGCCCATGTATCAATTTCTGATTTTGATGATGATTTTGAGTTATCCCATTGTTGATTATGTGAGTTTTATGAAGTTTGATGATAGTAAATAAAAGATATATGTTAGATTACTGTATTTTGTCTTTGAATTTTTGATGAATTTGAGTAATTTGGGCTAAATTGTAAAAGTGAAAAAATGAGGAACTAAAATGTGAAATAAATGCAATATGTGGGGCTTATATGAACTCCATGAAAATTCGGCTAAGCATGTGTAAAAGGAAATTTTGTGTATTTTGTGATTTTATGAATTAAGGACTAAAGTGTTAAAATGTGAAAATCTGAGGGCTAATTTGTAAAATGCCCTAAATATGTTTTTTTGGATTGATTTGAATGAATGTGAGTTTAAATAAGTCAAATTTGAATTTATATAGATCAAGAACCAAAGAAAACGGAATTAGACTGGGGAAAGTCGAAAGGCGTCAAGTAGTCGATTCTGTTCGTTCGAATTCGTACGAGGTAAGTTGATATACAAATAAATGTGTTAAATTGACTTATTATTGCTTATATGATATTTGAATTGTGGTAAATGGATATGAGAGCTAAATATATGAAATCTGAGAAAGTTTTGATAATGCGACGATGTTCGAAAAGTCTCGTACGAACCATAGGAATAGTTAGGATATATATGTCATGACAAGGATTTCCGATAAGTGATTTTGTGTAAGATCACGTTTGGGATGTTGGCATCGATTTGGGATTTACGTGTAAGACCATGTCTAAGACATCTGCATCGTATTTGATTTCGTGTAAGACCATGTCTGAGACATCGATATCGTATTTGATTTCGTGTAAGACCCTGTCTGAGACAGTGGCACCAATACTTGATTACATGTAAGACTACGTCTGGGACGTTGGCATTGTATGAGCTTTTTGAGTTATCCGCATATCCTATTTAATTCCGTAAGGTTCAATGGGCATTTTGAGAAACGAGTAACTATGTGGTTGTGTATTGACTCAGGTATGTTTGAAATGTATATCATGGTTAAGAATAAAAGGTAAGTATTTGAACATATGTGGACATATAAAATATGTATGAGTTATATGAGATTTATAGATATGTGGTTATGCTTTGCCATGATCTATATGATTGAATTGAATTTAAATTATGTTATGTGATAAGTTTATTTGTATATGGCTTACTAAGCTTTTGAAAGCTTACTTTGTGTGTCTTTCAACTATTTTATAGATATTGAAGCCACCGAGAGCTCGAGGATCATCGAGGATCATCACCACACTATCAAACTCTATTTTGGTACCTCTTGAAAATGTGAATATTGAAGTATGCATGTATAGGCTAGAATTATTTGAATATGTTTTGTAATGTGTATATCTAGC
Source organism: Gossypium hirsutum (assembly GCF_007990345.1). Classification (NCBI taxonomy): domain Eukaryota; kingdom Viridiplantae; phylum Streptophyta; class Magnoliopsida; order Malvales; family Malvaceae; genus Gossypium; species Gossypium hirsutum. The sequence goes on along the minus strand of NC_053431.1, from coordinate 50,569,712 downwards.
CATGTGATATGGCTTGGATTTGGTTGTGTATAAGAAAGAATTATGGCTATAAACTATGTGATGCATTATGGTTAATATGATATGTTCATGAATGGCCAAGTGAATTGGTCAATTTGGTAAGTTTTGGTATGTGCTTAATTGAGGAATTGGTAAGTTTATGGCATGAGATTGAATGAAATGAATTCAGGTTATGAAACTCATATTTGGTATGACTTTGACTTAGGATTTGATATGTTTTGGTTTGTATATTGAGGATGAAATTTGTTGATAATGATATGGCATGAATGGTTTATATTTTGGTTGTGAATTGGTTTAAAATTTGGTATAAAATGTTTTGGTTTTGATGCTTGTAGGGATGGCCCAAAATGGGTGGCAATTTGGCTTTGCAAATAGCCTATTTTTGTCCATACGGGCAGAAACACGGGCATGTGTCTTATTCGTGTGTGACACACGATTATGTTACAATGCCATGTGTCCTTTGGGGTACCCAACGATTTAAAGTCAGTATAACCTACAGTTTTGACACGGCCTAGACACACGGGTGTGTCTATTGGTCATGTGTGTCACACGGGCTGGCACATGGGCATGTGGTCGGCCGTGTGACCCAAGTCAGTAACCTTCCTTATTTTCACACGGCCTAGCACACGGGCGTGTCTTGTGACCGTGTGGACAAGTCAGTATGTATGCCTTGTTTTGCCATGGCTTAGACATACGGGCGTGTCTAATACCGTGTGAGGCACACGGCCTGTTCACACAGGCTTGTGACTTTTATAACTTAGAAAAATTGTTAATTTTTGAGAAAATTTGTATGTGCTTGGTTTAGTCCCGACCCCTTTTTAAAGCATGTTTTAGGTCTCATTGACCTATGTAAGGGACTCTGTAATAATGTGTGACTATGATGCTTTGATGATTATGAAATGAATGCTAAATGATCTGATATGTCTGGTAATGCCTCTTAACCCTAGTCTGGCGACGGATACGGGTTAGGGGTGTTACATCTCCTTGTTGTTGATCTCACGAACCAAATCGAGACCCAAAATCCTCTTCTTCACCATGTCAGACCAACATAGTGGAGTCCTACACTTCCTACCATAAAGTGCCTCGAACGGAGCCATCTGAATAATCTTCTAATAACTGTTGTTGTAAGCGAACTTAGCCAACGAAAAATGACGTTCCCAATTGCCACCAAAATTGATAGCACAACTCTGAAGCATATTGTAATATCCCGAATTAGGGCCTAATCGGAATAGTGGTTTCGTGACCATAAATCCGAGATAGAAATAATTATTTTATAATTATTTTTAGGTTTATGATATGATTGCATGATTGTGTGAAAATTTCGTGATGAAATTCTATGCCTAAAGTGCTTAAATTGAAAGTAGGGACTAAATCGAATAAGTTGCAAAACTTGCATTCTAGAAGTTTTTAGTATGAAATTGTTTTGGAATATTAATGAGGAGGTCTTAAATAGCAATTTGACAAATTTTAAGTTCATGGACAAAATTAGGACATGAAAGGAATTTTTGGAAAGTTTAGTAGTAAAGGTATTTTGGTCATTTAGTTATTAAAATGAATTAAAAACAAAATTAAAAGCCAATTTTTGTCCATCTTCTTCATTAGGCCCAAATTTCAAGGGTTCTCCATAGCTAGGGTTTGTTTCAAGCTTCCAAGCTCCATAGTAAGTGATTCCAAGCCCCGTTTTTAATGATTTTTACGATTTTGAGATCCCGGTAACTCGATAAAGCTTATGTTAGCAATAATTTAACCTAGGGTTTATATTTGGAAAAATACCCATAGGTGAAATTTGTGTATTTTGATGTTTTATGATAGAATATGAAGTTTTAAATTATGTTAGACAACTTGTACTACTCAATTTTAAGCAAAAACGAGTAAAAGGGCTTAATCGGTAAAAATACCTAATAGTCACAAGTACATGTTAGAGTGAGAATTTGATGTTGCCATAGAAGAGAAAAGTGATCAGCATGTTGTAAAACATAACAATAAGGAATAAAGTTTAATCCCGAGCCTAGGGGCAAAAATGTAAATATGTAAAAGTTTAGGGGTAAAATTATAATTTTGCCAAAATTTGAGTTAAGGATTAATTTGATAATATGAGTATTAAATAAGCTAAATGTGTTATTTTAGATCAAGAAAGACGTGGAATCGACCTCAATCGAGGAAAAGAAAAGATTGTGGACTAGATTGCAAAATCCTTGTATTTTGGTACCAAGGTAAGTTCATGTGTAAATAAAGTAGCATAATTGTTATTTTTAAGTTATTGATGTTAATTATATGCTATGCTGAATTTAATTATGAAATGTATGCTTTGTGGTTAATTTCAAATAATATGTAAATTATGCGAGCTACTTGTTAAATATAATTGTTACCGAGTATTGATTTCGGCATTCTACGGAAGACGGCAAGGATAAGTGTTCAAGGAAAAAGCCCGTTTGAACCTTAGGAATAGATTAGGATACAAGTGACATGTCACTAGGATGGTTGAGCATCCGAACTCGCTGAGTTGAGTCCGAGTTCACTTATGGATGCGAATGTCCGAACTCGTTGAGTTGAGTCCGAGTTCGTGGATGTAACTAGGCATCCGAACTCGTTGAGTTGAGTCCGAGTTCACTTATGGATGCGAACACCTGAGCTCATTGAGTTGAGTCCGAGTTCGCTTATGGGCGGGTTACATGATTGCTTGATTGCATATATGGCACTTATGTGCAAGTTATCCATGTATCCGAATTATATTCCGATGTGTTCAACGGGTAAAGTTCTACTCAATGGAGGAATATTCGAGATGTAAAGAGAAGTATTGGTGAGTGATGAGAAATGGTTATTTTGGACAGGTATATATTTAACCCTCGGGTTGAGTATTGATACAACCACGATAAGGTAATAAGATGATGAAAAATGATAAAAAATGTGATATGTGTTTTAGTGATACATGCTAATGTTGATTGGTATGACTGTTTGTTATGTTACTTATTATTTGCATATGAACTTACTAAGCATTTATGCTTACTCCCTCCTTCTTACTCATTGTAGTTTTGGACAAGCCAGCTCAGGAGTCGGGATAGGTCAAAGGCTCAGTCACACTATCCGGAAGAATTTTGGTAATGGCTTGTAAATTTAAGTATGGCATGTATAGCAATATACTTTTTTTGTGTAAATGATCTTATGGTATGGTGATGGAATGGTTGAGGAAATGCTTGATAATGATAAATTATGAAAATATTTAGTTTAGATTATATTTGATGTTAAGGAAAATTATTAAGATACTCAGTGCATAAAAACTCATAAAAGGGATGAAATTTGCCATAAACAGAATACTGCAGCAACACTAACGCGAGTTTAAAACTTTACTAAAAATCATAGAAATTGAACTTGGTGATGGAATACATATCAAATTTAAGCTTATTATGTCTAGTTTCACATGAAACAAATGAAACAGGTAAAGGAATTATATGTTACAAGATATTTGAATTTTAGTGAAACAGGGTCATAGTAGTTTCTGAATCCCCTGTTCCAACTTTAGAAATTCACCATAAATTGTAAAGATATAATTAGGTAGTGTATTTTATATTCTCAGAATCCTTATTGAGTCTAGTTTCATTAGAAACAAACCTCATAGTCATATGTATTTTTTTACAGAGAGAAATGTGGTTCGTAGTAAACAGAGGTCAGACCAGTCTAGTCCTGAAATAGGGGTAACTTTAACTAATAAACTGTACTAATTGGCCCAACCAAAAATTATAGAAAAAATTTTGTAGATATGTATATGAGTCTAGATTTAGGGAAAATTTACGGATCTTGATTTCGAGTTTCGTAACTCGAGATATGATTTTTCTTGTGACTGTGATGCAAGTAGCTTAAAAGCTATGAATGTAGAAATAAATAATCCAAAGTTCTAAATATGTTAAATTAAGCTTAGTAACACCTCATACTCGACTCCGGCGACGGTCTCGGGCGTGGGGGCGTTACATTTAGTGGTATCAGAGCAGGTTTAGTCGGTTCTTGGACTACATGTTGTATGTACGGATTTTGCTATACATCCCATATGTATGAATTGTGATAGTGTGACGACTTCTGACCTTTTTAAATGATTTTTATATAGTAAATGGATCCCGATCCAGCTGTGGCAGATGAAGTAGAGAGTAATGCGCCAGCTCCTGCTGAAGGGGCAGTGCCGACTGAAAACCCACCTCCTACTGTTGGTCAGGGAGGAGGAGAAAGGGATCGGGAAGCCTTTCTCCAAATGATGAGTGCATGGTACACTGAGTTCGTTCGTACGAACCCAAATGTACGACCTCCCCCAATTCCTCAACCTGTACCCCCGATGCCTCAAGGTATGGATATGATAAAATTTCACAGAACCCCCGTTGACAGAATTCGTAAACAAGGGGCTGAAGAATTTAGAGCAAATATTGATGATGATGCAGAGAAAGCAGAGTTCTGGCTTGAAAATTCTATCTGGGTATTTGATGAATTATCTTGTACACCTGAAGAATGTTTGAAATGTGCTACATCTTTGTTGAGAGATTCAGCCTATAATTGGTGGAAGACTTTGATTTCGGTGGTACCGAAAGAGAGGGTAACCTGGGAATTCTTTCAGGAAGAGTTTCGGAAGAAATATATTAGTGAAAGGTTTATTGATCAGAAATGTAAAGAGTTTCTTGAGTTGAAGCAAGGTAATATGACAGTCTCAGAATATGAAAGAGAGTTTGTTCGATTGAGTAAGTATGCCAGGGAATATGTTCCTACAGAAGCCAAGATGTGCTGACAATTTGAAGACGGGCTCAACGAAGACATTAAAGTATTTGTCGGGATCCTTGAACTAAAAGAAATGGTAGTACTGGTTGATCGAGCTTGCAAGGCTGAAGAACTACTTAAAGAAAAGAAAAAGGTAGAGGCTGAGACTAGAAATTGGAAGAAAAAACCGATGAGTAGTTCATTTTCACAGCAACCTAGAAAGTCAAGGAATATGAATCCTCATTCCCAAGCTTCAGCTGGACAATCATATGGGAATTATAAGAAGCAAAATGTGGGTCCTAAATCCCAGACTACTTCGGCAGCCAGTGTAGAGAACTCGAGATTTGTTAAACCTGAGTGCCAGCGGTGTGGTAGAAATCATTTTGGTCCGTGTAGAGCAAATGAATGTTTTCGATGTGGTTCTCCGGATCATTTTATTAGAGACTGCCCAGAGAGAGCTAAAAAAGAAAAATTTCAGAATACAAAAACAAGTGGGATGGATTCGAGGGGAAGATATCCAAGAAAAGCTGGGAGCGAAGCAAGCAGTAAGAATGTAGCCAGGGATGCACCGGTTAGACCTGAAGGAAGGCTCTGGCTAGAACTTATGCTATTAAAGTGCGTGAAGATGCTTCCTCACCTGATGTAATTACCGGTACATTTTCTCTCTATAATGTTAATGTTATTGCTTTGATTGATCCTGGTTCTACTCATTCATATGTGTGCATGAAATTGGTGTCTAGTATGAATATACCTGTTGAGAATACAGAATTTATGATTAGAGTGTCGAATCCGTTAGGCAAATGTGTGACTGTTGATAAAGTATGTAAGAAATGTCCTTTAATGATTCGGGATCATTACTTTCCGGCCGACTTGATGTTGTTGCCGTTTGATGAGTTTGATGTTATTTTGGGTATGGATTGGTTGACATTACATGATGCTAAAATAAATTGCAAAGAAAAGGTTATAGAATTAAAGTGTGAAAATGGTGAAACTCTGCGGGTTGAATCAGATAAATCAGAGGCATTGCCTAGTGTGATTTCTTCAATGTCGGCTCAAAGATATCTGAGAAAGGGTTATGAAGCTTATTTGGCGTATGTAATTAATACAAAAGAAGTTGAAAAGAAAGTTGAATCAGTGCCGGTTGTGTGTGAATTTGCGGACGTATTTCCAGAAGAATTGTCGGGTTTGCCTCCAGTCAGGGTAGAATTTGGTATTGATTTGATATTGGGAACAACTCCGATTTCGATTGCTCCGTATAGAATGGCACCAGCAGAGTTGAAGGAATTAAAGTCGCAGTTGCAAGAGTTGACTGATAAAGGTTTTGTGAGACCAAGTTTTTCACCTTGGGGTGCTCTCGTGTTATTTGTGAAAAAGAAGGATGGTTCTATGAGGTTGTGTGTTGATTATCGCCAGTTAAACAAGGTGACAATCAAAAACAAGTATCCGTTGCCAAGAATTGATGATTTGTTTGATCAGCTAAAGGAGCGACATAGTTTTCAAAATTGACTTGAGATCTGGGTATTACCAACTGCGGGTAAAGGAGTCGGATGTACCTAAAACTGCTTTTAGAACAAGGTATGGTCATTATGAATTTTTAGTTATGCCATTCGGGTTGACAAATGCTCCTGCTGTGTTTATGGATTTAATGAATCGCATATTTCGGCCATACTTGGACAGATTTGTTGTGGTGTTTATAGATGATATTTTAATTTATTCAAAAGATGAGACAGAGCATGCTGAGCATTTGAGGATAGTTTTGCGAACTTTGAGAGATAAGCAGCTGTATGCTAAGTTTAGTAAAAGTGAATTTTGGCTCCGGGAAGTTGGATTTTTGGGTCATATTGTTTCAGGTGATGGTATACGGGTTGATCCTAGTAAAATTTCAGCCATTGTTGATTGGAAACCACCGAAAAACGTAACTGAAGTTAGAGTTTCTTGGGGCTAGCTGGGTATTATCGGCGGTTTGTAAATGGATTTTCTATAATTGCTGCTCCTATGACTAGACTACTCCGAAAGGATGTTAAAATTGAATGGACGGAAGAATGTCAACAGAGTTTTGAAGAATTGAAAAAGTTATTAACTGAAGCACCAGTGTTGGTACAACCCGAATTAGGTAAAGAATTTGTGGTGTATAGTGATGCTTCTCTAAATGGTGATGTGTGCTCATGCAAGAAGGAAAAGTGGTGGCATATGCTTCGAGGCAGTTAAAACCCCATGAGAGGAATTATCCTACTCACGATTTGGAATTGGCTGCGGTGGTGTTTGCTTTGAAAATTTGGCGACATTATTTGTATGGTGAAAAGTGTCAGGTATATACCGATCATAAAAGTCTTAAGTACTTGATGTCACAAAAAGACTTGAATTTAAGACAGCGAAGATGGTTGGAGTTATTGAAAGATTACGAGCTTGTTATTGATTATCATCCGGGAAAAGCGAATGTGGTTGCTGATGCTTTGAGCAGAAAGTTGTTGTTTGCTTTGAGAGTTATGAACACTCAGTTGAAAGTGTCAGATGATGGTTCGATTCTAGTAGAGCTAAGAGTAAAACCGAAGTTTTTACAAGAGATTTCTGAAGCTCAGAAAGATGATCAAGATTTGCAAGCCAAGAGAAAGCAGTGTGAAGTTGATACAGAGTCAGATTTCAAATTGGTTCTGATGGGTGTTTAATGTTTAAAGATCGGATTTTTGTACCGAAGAATGAGGAACTGATTCAAAAGATCCTACAGGAACACATAGTGGTTATTCTCGATTCATCCAGGTAGTACGAAAATGTATAATGACTTGAAGAAAATGTATTGGTGGATGGAATGAAAAGAGATATATCAGAGTTTGTGTCCAATGCTTAATCTGTCAAAGGTGAAAGCTGAACACCAAGTTCCTTCGGATTACTTCAGCCTATTATGGTTCCTGAATGGAAATGGGATCGGATTGCTATGGATTTTGTTTCAGGATTGCCATTGACTCTGGGAAAGAAAGATGCCATCTAGGTAATAGTTGACAGATTAACTAAGTCGACTCATTTTATCCCGGTACATACGAATTATTCTCTTAACAAGTTGGCTGAACTGTATATTAAAGAAATTGTTATATTACACGGAATACCATTATCGATTATTTCAGATAGAGATCCAAGGTTTACCTCGCGGTTTTGGCAAAAGTTGCAAGACGCGTTAGGTATGAAGTTAAATTTCAGTACTGCTTTTCATCCACAAACTGATGGACAATCAGAAAGAATAATTCAGATTCTTGAAGATATGCTTAGATGTTGTGTATTGGAATTTCAAGGAAGTTGGGAAAGATACTTACCGTTGGTGGAATTTGCTTACAATAATAGTTATCAGACGAGCTTGAAAATGGCACCTTATGAAGCATTATATGGTCGTAAGTGTCGAACACCATTGTATTGGACTGAACTCAAGGAAAATCAGATTTATGGAGTTGATCTAATAAAGAAACTGAAGAAAAAGTGAAAATAATTCGAGATTGTTTGAAAGCTGCTTCAGATTGACAGAAATCTTATGCAGATCTAAAACGAAAGGACATTGAATTTCAAGTTGGTGATAAAGTATTTTTAAAGGTGTCTCCGTGGAAGAAAGTCCTTAAATTTGGACGGAAGGGCAAATTAAGTCCGCGTTTTGTTGGGCCGTATGAAGTAATTGAAAAAGTTGGACCGGTAGCATATCGGCTAGCATTACCACCTGAATTAGAGAAGATTCATGATGTGTTCCACGTATCTATGTTAGTCGTATCGTTCGGATCCTTCACATGTAGTTTCACCGACAGAAATTGAACTACAACCAGATATGACCTACAAGAAGAACCGATTAAGATTTTAGCTCGAGAGGTCAAACAACTAAGGAATAAAATGTTGCACTTGTGAAGGTGTTGTGGCAAAGGCATGGATAGAAGAAGCTACATGGGAATCAAAGAAACTATGAGAAATCATACCCACATCTGTTTACCGGTAAGATTTTCGAGGACGAATCCTTAAAG